>NC_061127.1:3939393-4242424 GCF_905220365.1 Vanessa cardui | reverse complement strand
AAGAAGCCCTATTCGTACGCGGATTACAAAGAAACCTATTGCTCTAAAGTAGGAAGCAAACGGGAATTTAATATTTCTTAATGATTGCTGCTATTGACATATTATCGATAACATTAAAAATTAACTCACATTATACAATTGCTTTGTTTTAATATGTAAATACCTTATATGGTTAAAACATTTTTAATGTTTATGTTTTATTAGGTACAATTATTTGTATTCTATTTATATAATACTCTTTATTGCACTGAGAAATTTTACATGGTAATTTTACACATGAAATTATTGTTCACAATGGCGGGCTTATTTCTAAAAGAAATTTCTTCTAGCCAACCCACAGCTGTAAGAGATAGTGTTATATAGCAGGTACAGATAGTGGAACATTAGATACTCTTAGTAATATTATATAAAAGAAACAATTTAAATATCATATTATATATATAATATAAAATAATTTTAATATAATATGTATTACGCTTACATAATATATGTATATAATAAATACATATATACTAAATTATTATACTTATACTACATCTTACACTCGAATAAAAATTGAAAACAATGAATAATGTGATTTTTTTATCAGCTGATTATTGAGACGGCGCGGCGGCAGGCGGTATTATCCGAACACACATTACATGTCAATGAATATAGATAATAAATACACATTTATCTGTACATAATCCCTTGTAGGTACAATAGTGTTAATAATAGAGTAATGTATTATATCACTGATATTTTTAATGACAGTTTGATTGCCTCGTGAAGAATCAATAAAACTTTTTTCGATTTTATTTTAGATTGGAGATTCACACTCTCGAAAAGGCGGTGGCACATTTTTAGTTCCCATGAATGGAGGTATATGGACCATGTGCGTGTCTTTAGAAGGTAAATTATAAAATTTTAATATGTAATATGTGTAGTCAAATAAACTGGATTTTCATTGAAATTTAATTTATAGAGGAAGAAGTGTCAATATTAGCGAGGGCCGGATTTCCGACGGAGCCGCTGTGCACAAATTATTTGGCAGATGACGAAGATGAACAGAGAGGAGACTGGCAGCATCGTAAGTTAATTTACATTTTATTAAGTAAGCCAACACAATTTATAATATTAATATATGACTAACTTATCATCTTCACCTTTGATGACTTTTTACAAATTATTACATTTTCTAATTTTATAAATAACAATTATAGGCTAACTTATAATGCACAACTCCAGTTGCGACTCCAAATTAACATTTTTTGTTTTTGATAACATAAGTATATAACGTTACTCATTGGTCTCAAAAAAAGTTTCCATACAATTTAATAAAGGTATTATGTATTATGTATATAGGTATGCAGAATCTGTCGATATCGTGTGCGCTGGTGTGTCTCATCGTGTTAGGCAGCGCAGCCCTGGTGGGCGCTTTCGGCGTCTGCAAACATCAAATCAGCGCCGTGCTTGTCACTGGGGTCATGTATCTTTTAGCTGGTAAGTTATTGTAACGTTATAAAATTAAAACATGATACTACTAGTAAGAATCAAAAGATTAGTCGTTATTGTTATTATTTCGAGTTAATCTTTTCTTTATTTACATTAATTAAAAGTTAAATTCTTTATTCTGTAGTTATTATATAACAAACGAGTATGTATTCCAATCACTAGAGAGACCCTACTTAAATATACGTTTACAGTGGTAAAGAACAAATAATTATTACGTTTTTTAAATATCGCCGGTTCTCCTAGTAGAACGGACAATAAATCTATAGTTACTGTTTCTATTCATGTAGAAGTCATAATAAAATGTTTATAATATATTAATCCTACTACAAAGATTTCATACGATGTTCTATATTGTTTATGTAACATTATAATACCTTTCTTAAAAAATACATGTTAGTATATTTATAGTAAAAACAAGTTGTAATATTGCGCTTTGCCTATATGGACTTTACAATTATATATTATTTCGAGTTTGATCCAAACACGTGTTTAAATTGTTTGATTTCTTTTGCAGGGTTGTTCGCAATGTTCACATTAATGATAATACATTTCAAGCGAGTCCAACGAGTGTCTACCCGGGGCAGTTCTCACGGCGACGATACCGCAGACGGCGTCATAGGTCCGCGCTACCCCGCATTCCCCTTACTATCCGCGAGAGAGTTTACGACATCGTGGTCGCTGGAACTGGGATGGGGAGGCGTGGCCCTAGCGACCACTACATCACTGCTGTGGATATTGTTATCGAAGATCATGAGATACAATCCCATATCATCTATGTTGTTGTGAATTCACATGATTATTATGCGTTTACACGGACGTATGGGTAACACCTAAAAATGTTAGAATGTTTAATGCAATAAATTAAATTTATACATAATGTTACCTAAACAAAGTAACATAATACACGTAAATCGTAATAAGCCCAGTCCGTGTGAATGCTGCATAAAGTCAATTACGTTAATCCCAATATTTTAAGTAGGAAATTTCTACCCGGGCGCTTTTATACTGCGTCATAATTAAACATTAGATATAAGTATAATTAACACAAACCGTCATTAAGAAAGCTTGAAAAAACAGCCGTATACCCAAACAATTGTGAACCCAAAATGCCGCAGTCAAAATTCTAATTTATAGCACTCTACATTAGGCTTATTATTGTACAAAAGTAATAGCTCAGGCCGTCGCCAAGCTTGTTGCCGTCCATACAAAATTATATATTTACTTACTTATAATTGTACACGACTCATTTCCATTTTGTTTGTATTTGGCTGACGTGACTACATAAGAATATTTACAATGAATTTATAACATCGCTAGTAATAAAACTTTTGGAATATGTGGCGCTTTCAACAACGTAAATAATTAAGTTAAAATGTTATTGCTGAATGAATAAAAAAGTATATTTTCAAAATAATTTGATTTTGAAATTTATATTAAAAATTTAGAAGTTATATAAAAATTTTGAAATAATGAAAGGTACTATATATACAATTAAGAACTTAAACGCATTTTTAAAATGCTAATAAGCATTTATTTATTTGGACCATTTTTATATATACGGGTCAGTTTCTTAGCAAGTTATTGCTTTTTGGGTTTAATTATGTTCCATTAAATACTGGGGCAACTAATACTTCCATAAGGGAGAGTAAACGTACTTCAGGGTAAAAATATCACACAAATTACTCTATGCTATTTGCGAGCCTTGCTCTTTGTGTATTTATATTTATACATTGAAAGGCGGCTTCGATATTTTTTTGCAAAGTCTATTTTGTCCAAAATCACTGTTTCCGCCGATCTTGAGCTTAAAACTTTTACTCTTAAATTATTAAATTGCATGATATTTTTTGTACTTTGCAACTCTACTATTTATCTACATATGACATTTATCTTTGTACATAAAACAAAATGCATTTGCTAGTTACAAGATTAAGGCCTAGATACACGTTAAGACTTGGGGAATTTTTATTAATAGTGTTAAAACTTTTTTTTTTTTTTAAATAAGATACTTCACGACTATGCCCCAAACATACTTGAAATAGGCTTTATAGATAAACATAAAATAATACAAAAAAATACTTCAATATCAGATGATTTCATAACTATAATAAAAAAGTCCAAAAAAAACATAAAAGTTGGTTAGCCTTAGGCTACTAACTTTTATATAAGAGGTTAACAAGTACTAAAAAACTGGTATATTTATACAACATCTGTATTGTACTGAAATAAAATATGTTTCCCCGTAATGTACCTAAAGTTTGCCCGCCCATCTCACAAGTTAGGTGTAAGGTAAGCGATACTGTATAAATATTTAAAAGCAAAGTTGAGCGTTGTTTGAAAGTTGGTGCTGTGAGTTAATATTAGTTTTATTCATAGTAAATTTGTTAGCAAGATGAAGTAGAGTGTTGTTAGTAAAAAGGTTTAATGAAAATATGTTACAATGAGCGATCATAGACAACAGTTAGATAACATTTAATTAGAAAAGTAGTTACAAATACTAATCCTTCAAGAATATCTAAAAAAATAGTGTAGTCTACGTTTGTTCTAAGATATTATAATAAATTTAAGTCAATTTAAGGAATCGAAGTTAACAACATAATACTATACGATTTAAATGAAAAGTAGATAAAAAATTTGACAGCCCTGAGTGTATTAAAATATGCATTTAATAAAAGTAAGAATAATTAATCCAACAATTAAAACAATGGTAGCACGCGATATATAATAATAAAAATACAAACGCTCAAAAATCTAGTCATTTTGTTAATAAGAAAATCGCTTAAGTGCTGCTACATAAAATATCTGAAATATACATATATGCACAGGAATATACTAGCATTTTGCACAATAGTCGATATATAGTTACAAAATACAAATATTATAGAATACAATGTAACTTATTAATGATATAACTGTTACTGTAGAATTTCGGACTACGGTAAATTCTACGATTATCCAGTAAAACCTAAGATTTACCAATTCTTAATGGTAAATGCCCAAAAGGGTATGCGATTCTAATAACCTAATCTAACCTTACCTAACACATACTGAAGTCGAATGTTCTAAGGCCGAAAAAAAAGTTTCATTTTAAAAAAATACTTACATTTAACAATCCGAGTAGTTCGAGCTTTTACAGTAACATAACAATGTGACAAAAGATATGCAACTTTTTTTTACAATATACAGAAGAAGGGCGGAATAATTGAGGGCTAAAATCTCACTTCAGAAAGCCAAAAAAAATGTATTTTTATTTCAATCTCGAAAAAGAAAATATGACTTCTCATTTTTAATACAAAAATGATAAGAAGTTATGTAACAATTCTTCTCTTCTTTAATCACGTTAACAAAATTAATCGTTCTCTTTGCGGTTACAAACTGTGCAAAGATGATTATGATTGTTTAGTGATTTGTGATATTTTAAACTTTGTTAAGACGTTACAAGAACCGTTCTGTATGAAATAATTTAGTGATAAATGGATAAATTAACGAATAGCTTCTATGCACCTAATTAATGGCATTGTTTGTATTGTAATGTATAGTTTATTTGAATAAATGTTATTTATTACGTTAAATAATTTTCTAATGCATAAAGCAATATTATTTTGTTTAATATGTGTTTTATTTTACATATTTTCCTTTAATTCGATAAATTCTCATTTATGATGTATATGCCTAGTTAAATATTTGGTAAAGAAAAACAAATATATATATATGATATAATTTATTTTATTACAAAATATAGATCCTTAAAATTATATGTACAGATTAAAAAAGATATTACAGAAAAAGTTCCAACCACAGATTTATTAGGCTGAATGATGCATGTTTTTTAAATATTATAAAAACTGAACGTCATCGTTTTGACACTATCATGATCATCATCATCTATGATGACGTAAGACGAACCATCATGAACATCAAAACATATTCTTAAAATTAAAACAGCTTTTTGAGTACGAAATTACTTATTCGTAAAGTAAGTAAAACCTTCATTAACTCCTACCATCCTAGTAGAGATTTTACAGTACATCTTTGTACAACTTAACTCATCCATTGTCGCCATTGACAAGATTGACCACAGACTAAAGAAGTAGAGCGACAAGTTTGTCGAAATGCTTGCGGCATCTAGCTCTATCTATATCTGTGGTACCATAGATAATTATTTGTACAACTAAAATGAATATCGCTTTTATATATTCTATGTGTTTAATCTTCTGTATCTTTTAATAATTCGTCCTCGATGTCAATGTCTTCCGCCTTCCGCTTCTTTGCTCTTGGTCTCTTGCCGTGTAACATTTCGAGTTTAATTTTTTTCGCCTTCTTCTTTTTTTCACGCAGTTGAAGTTTTCTTTTAGCCGCTTTCTCTGGGTTGTTGACCTTTTCTTGTAGCAATAACTAGAATGATACAAAATAGTCGTTTTATATAGACAGTTCATTTCTGCAAAGTATCTACTTTAATTCGAAGTGACTAACGTAATTATTAAAAATATATACTAAACAAAAGAGAAACAAATGAATGATTTCCATGAGAAACTCCCTTACTTTTTTGGGTTATAGAGGCTTTGTACAAGGCCGTCTGAGTAGTTACAATACTCGTCTAATATTCTAGCGCCCTACAGCAACATAGCATTATTGTGTTTATGGCCGGTATGAGGAGCGAGTGAGATATTGCAACAACACAACGGGCATAACATCTTAACTCATAAGTTGTAAAATATCGCTGAGCTTATAACAAATCGCATGAAACAGATAAATCCTTAGATTGACTCACCTTAGAGTGTCAATCATTCCTACTTCAATTTAATTAAGCAATAGTTAGCCTATATGCCCGTCAGTGGCAGTATTTATTAAATTTGTATGGTTATAAAGAGTAATAGACTGTGTTAGTATATTAAGTTTCAATAACAACCATAGACAATTAATATAAGTCAATTCGAAAATACCATTATATTCATTAGGGTTTAAACTAACCTTCTTTCTTTCAGCTCTTTTAATATTCAATCTCGTTTGAGCCTCAGCCGCCATCTTGCTATACTCGATATCCCCGATTTTCCTTCTCAATTTCTTGCCCAATCTTCCTGCCAATTGTTTAGCGGGCGTCGTCGCCATACCTTCGCCAGTGGAAAGTTCTCGGACAATCGGCGGCAGTAACACGTCGATGATAGTGAGAATCTCTTCAGGTGATAGCGAACTGATGACGTGTAACCACATCGTGAATATGGCGCTTCTCTGTAACGGAAATTATAAAATTTATACTTGTAATAAATAAGAAAGGCAACCATTTTTATTCATCATATATTAGTAATCTGACTCGGCTACGCACAAATAAAATTAGGTCTATATACAACTTTTAAATTGAAGAAAAAATTTAAAAAGAACAGTCCTTGTTTATTTTCCGTCAAGGAAAGGTTAAATTATACTATGCATATATTATACATATAAATATTTCTTATAATTAACTTTGTGTATTGAAAGGAAATAAAATCCGTCGCATAGCTTAAAAAAAATTAAGCGTACAAACGGCGGCAGGCCACTTCTTTACACGTTGTAGAGAAGTAATAATAGCGATTGCATTGTTAAACAAGTAACATACTCTATGTACAACAACAAAAACAACAACAGCCTGTAAATTCCCACTGCAGGGCTAAAGGCCTCCTCTCCCTTTGAAAAGGTTTGGAACATATTCCACCACGCTGTTCCAATACAGGTTAGTGGAATACACACGTGGCAGAATTTCTATGAAATTTGTCACATGCAGTTTTCCTCACGATGTTTTCCTTCACCACAGAGCACGAAATGAATTATAAAGACAAATTAAGCACATAAAACAGCGGTGCTTGCCTGGGTTTGGACCCGCACGGGTTCTAACCACGGGGCCATCTCGACACTATGTACTTTGTTTTTTTTTTTTTGTAGAAAACAAAAATGGCCAGAGGCAAACTTACAATATTCATGCAGATTGGCGCTTTAACGACTTCGACGTTAACGGCCTTCCTCAGTTTAAACAGTATCCATCTTATGTTAACTTTTGAACTTTCTTCTGTTTCCTCTTCCGTCTTTGTCTTGATTGAAATTTTGAAACGCGGCATTTCATTGACGAGCTTCAATATTTGGAATAGAACATCTGTTACCTAAAAAAAAGAATTTTTTATATTAATATATTTATGTTGTATATTGTCTTCGTCCTAATTCATCTGGTATTTTCTTACTTTAAAAAATATATATATTATAATCTTATTTGCGTGGACGAACTACAGTATAAAATTATTTATTAATTTCTGTCTCCTTGGTATATAGGCATCTGTGATTAATCTTTCAAGCAGTTATTTAAACTCAACAGTCTGGTATTTTTTTATGTTATAGGTTGGCGGACGAGCATATGGGCCACCTGATGGAAAGTGGTCACCATCACCCATAGACAATGACACTGTAAGATATATTACCTTACATCGTCAATGTGCCACCAACCTTGGGAACTAAGATGTTATGTGCCTGTAGTTACACTGGCTCACTCACCCTTCAAACCGGAACACAACAATACTGAGTACTGTTATTTGGCGGTAGAATAACTGATGAGGGGGTGGTACCTACCCAGACGGGCTTGCACAAAGCCCTACCACCAAGTATATCATCAACTCAAATTAAAAATATATACAATAATTATATTAAATAATATATGCAAACCTGATCAGCCATATCCTGAGACACGTTCGGCGTGTACTGGGCACATAAGTCTAACACAAGACTTCGCAAACAATTTTCAGTATCATCGAAGATAAAACCTCTTTCACACTCAACCTCCTTGGACAGCCCATTCAAATCTTCAACATCTATCGCTGACAGAATTGCACCCAATATCTTGACAGCTCTCAATCTGACCCACGAGTGGGGATAAGCTAATAAAGCCTGGCACTGTTGCGCTACATCATCGAAATCACTCACAAACTTCTTATTCTTCAAACTGGTCGAGCAATTTACCGTTATCTTATCAATCAGATTCAACATTTGTATTAAACTATGGTCCCTCTCGTTTTGCTTTTCTTCGTCCGTCTTATCATGACCTTCGTCTAATTTGATTTTGACAAATCTGCCTTCAGTTACGGCGTTACTCAGTAGAAGTATTTTGCCATTCACTGATGAGAGGACGCTATCGAGACGACTTTGAAACTTATCTCCTTCGACGTTTACGAAACGTATACAAAGTTGAGCACCTAATTCGAAATGTATTGGCTGAAAAATGGAGACAATAAAATAAATAACAAACATAAATTATTGGACATTTTTGTAACTAATTTTGTACAACAACAACAACAACAGCCTGTAAATTTGACACTGCTGGACTAAGGCCCCCCCCCCTTGAGGAGAAGGTTTGGTACAAATTCCACCACGCTGTTCCAATGCGGGTTGGCAGAATACACATGTGGCAGAATTTCTGTGAAACTAGACACATGCAGGTTTCCTCACGATGTTTTCCTTCACCACCAAACCGAGATGAATTATAAACTCAAATTAAGCACATGAATATTCAGTGGTGCTTGCCTGGGTTTGTCCCCTCAATCATCGGTTAAGATGCACGCATGTAACCACTGGGCCATATCAGCTCAATTTTGTACGTCAAAAGCATATTAGGTTTACCTGAGTGTCCTTAAAGAAAGCAAGGACTAACTCAAAGAGTTTATTCCTCTCGATAGCCGGGAACTTCTTCAGCATGGACTCTATACAAGCGGCGGCTGATGCGCGACACTCAGGAGAGCTGTCATTGACCATACAAGCCCCTAGAGACAGAAACATATAATCCCCGTGATTCTTCAATTGATCCTGAAAACAACACACACTATTTAATAATAATAAATGAGACAAACTATATATTAATAATTGTTTATTAATAAGACGATACTCATGATGTCTATACATTTTTTTTAGATAGGCAGTCTGGCAATTTTTTCACCTTCTGGTAGGTCGTCACCATCCGACATAATTATACTATAATGCGCACACTATAAGAATTTCTAACCATCCCCGTACCTCTCGTTATATAAATAAATAAAATAAATGCATATTATGTTTGATTTAAGACCTCATAAATATTTGTAACAATCAATACTGTCTGCATGAATACTTACGACATTAAGTTTGTTGATGATCATATCTAGAAACTTTAATGATGACTCCCTTCCATGTTGCAGTTCATAATTTAACTGTGTAATGAAGAATTGTATGTATTTCTCCAATCTTTTACCGGGCGTGTAGTGAGTCAAATAGTTCACGAATATTACGCGAGCCTCTTCCCTGTAAATTAATAATTAAATGTTAAATTTAATTTCATCAAACATCATTTGTAACAAAGGTATAATTATAACATTAAAGATTGGTTACACTTAGCATTTTTTAACAAACTTAGGAGTATCAATGGAACAAATAAATGTATTTATTTTTTTATTCGAAAGAAATTTTTTTTCAAATTTAAAATTCACGAATAAGTGCCTAAAGTACTATAATGATGAACTTTAATACCTATTTATTCTAAAACTTTTAGGAATAAACGACAACAACAGTCTGTAAATTCCCACTGCTGGGCTAAAGGCCTCCTCTCCTTAAGAGGAGAAGGTTTTCGAACATATTCCTACACTCTATTCCAATGCGGGTTCCACATGTGGCAGAATTTCTATGAAATTTGTCACATGCAGGTTTCCTCATGATGTTTTCCTTCACCGCTGAGCACGAAATGAAATATAAAGACAAATTAAGCACATGAAACAGCGGTGCTTGCCTGGGTTTGAACTCGCAATCATCGGTTAAGATGCACGCGTTCTAACCACTGGGCCATCACGACTTTTAGGAATAATAAAGCAAAATATAACATACCTCGACCGAGCCGATTCACTCAGAATGCAAATTTGAGACACTTTTTGCATGACCTCATGCAATTCACTTGACACTAATTTAGCTTCCAATATAGCTTTTAATAATGAAAACGAATTTGCTTGTCGTTCATCGTTCTGGCAATCTTCTTCCGCGTAGAGCAAAAGTGTTTTTAATTGCTCAGCTTCTAATGTGAAATATTTCACATTTCTTATAAGAACTGTAACTGCCTAAAAAATGGATACTTATTATATAATATATCGCAAACATATTCCATTGAACCTCAAATGCAAAAAAAAGTTTTTATATTATACTATGTGATAATAAATTATGACTAAAGCAGAATTATCGAGATCCAATTAAAAGAAGATTTTTACTATTTATATTGGCCTATTTAAGATAACGCAAGTAATTATAAATAAATTATTTAGTATCTTCAAATAAATAGTAGAACTTCTAGAATGAGTCAATTATTTGAATTACCTTAAATGCGTTTCTAACTAAATGGTAATTGTCATTCTGTTTGCTGATCCCAAACGTTGCAAATTTGTGTAATATGGAAAAGATTGTCTTTGCTATATCTTTTGTCATTTCTTCAAGAGTCGGAGTACTGACTCTTATCGTCCACAAAGTTGCAATGCATTTCATAGCAACCGTAGTTACTTTGACATGGTCACTATTCAAGGCATCGACTAGAAGTGGTATTAATGGATCCACGAAGGCTTTACAATCTATTCTAGGAACCTTTTCTCTTTTGAGAATTACGTATAATATGTTCAAACTAAATTCGATGATGACGTGGGCGTTTGTTTTTGAAGATGTCTTAACATTTCTTGCTTGAGATTCCTTATTACGTTTCGGTATTTCAGGAACTATAAAACAATCAGGCTTAGCTCTAAGCATTTTTTCTCTCTGTGCCTCTGTCAGTTCACGTTTGGGTGCACTTAACACGAACTCCGGTATACTTTCTGAAGCAAGGCCGTGCAGAAAAACAAATAGAGATTCAATTTCAATGAGCTTGTTTGTAACTAAACCACTTGTTATATGCATTAACGCTTCTTGCACTTTAACGACAATTTTCTTCGAATGATGTTTTTGTAATACTTCTTTAAATGGTAAAAGAAGATTTATTAAGCACTTCTCAGTGATGTTCTGAGCTACAATCAAGAGTGTCACATAACTTTTTTTGCTGGGTTTCGCTTCTGGTGTTTTATAATGGAGTTTGTCGACTTCTTTCTCTTCTGACAAAGCTCCAAATAAATCATTAGTACAAACATCGAGTATGTAATCGAGATTTTGGTCGATATCACCAGATTTGAAATCCGATTTCAAGGCATCTAAGACATTATGAATAGTAGCGACCAAAACGTGAACTTGAAATCCTCGCGTGAGTAAAAGCGTTAAATGTTCCAACAACACGCCTAAGTATGATGTACCGACTGTTAACATTATTTTCTTAACGATATCTCGTGCTGTTATTCTGACTTGTTTTAATGGTGATTTCAAGAAGGAGCATAGTTTTATAATAATTCTGAAAAATTAAAATACATCTTTGTTATATAATGTTCTTTACTAAGAATAATTAGGTTAGTATTATTTACAATTTTATTAAAATAAGAGAAGACTTACCCTGGCAGTTGATGCCTTAAAATATCTCCCGGTAGCCTTTGAAGAAGTTTAACTAAAGCCAATGCTATTGGTACTCTTAGCATGTCTTCCTCTAAGCGTGCCATTCCTGTACGGCGTCTGTTTAACTTGTGAGACCCTTCATGTTCAGTTAACTTTCCAATCGCCCTAAGAAAATCAAATTTATTTAATTATTTAGGAGAATGTGACATATTTATTATTTGAGATGGTAATGATCTTACCTATTTAGTTGCGGTAGTAATCCACTAGACAGAGACTTGATTATTCTATTACCGACTGAAGGAGATACACTTGTAATTTTTTCAAATGCTGGTTCATTGTCTATTTCCTTGCTGATATGACTTTCTTCGTCTTTTTCCTCGCCTAAAAGTAAATCAGATTCCAATTCTTCTATTTGTTCACCTGCTTTACTAATTGCTTGATTCTCATCTGCTTCACTTTCCGAATCACTAGCTTCCTTAATTTTATTCTCTTCGGATGCTGTTTGATCACTCGGATCTGATTTCTTTGTACTAATGTTATTGCCTCTTATGCTGACAGTCAATGATTTAGGCAATTCAATATTTTTAACTTTAGAGAAATCAAAATGGAATGCGTCCAATATCCCGATCAATATTCGTGTCAGCTGTTTCTGGTGTTCTGACGTATGCCTCATTTTATTTAAATATAGTTTCAATATAACTTCATAGTGGTACCAAGGTAGTAATCTGCAGCAAGTTGAAATTACTTCAATGCAGGCATCTATGAGAGAATTCTTGTCACTATATTTATCGTCACAGATATAAATCGAGGCTAAGGGCAAAATGAAGTTAGTTAGTGTTCTAGGTGTTGGGCATTTAATCATTTTTTTAGCCACTTTACTGAATTTTTGTAGCGCTCTAACTCGTCTGTGTAATTGCAAGTGACAAGAATTTTCAAAGAAATCAACTTCTCTATCTTCTTTATTAGTCAAAGGAACTAAGTCTGATAATACTACATCAGCATCTGGACATTCTCGTACTAACTCTCCCAGCAAAGTAAGACTCTCGTTGCGTAGAAAATCATTCTTGCTATCTCTTATACCAGTTGATATAAGAGCAAGCACTGTGTCCCGAACTAAAAACTGTCCATCGATCGCCGAACGATACTTAGTTAATAATTTAGGAAGAATTTTCTTTAAACATAACCCTGCACTATCTCTTAGTCCTATGTCTTTCTCAGTTCGGATAAAGTAGAAACAATTGTTAACAATCAAAATTGTGAGGTCGACATCAATTTCATTAGCTTCCAGCATTTGATATATAAGTTTGTAAGCATCAAGTCGTCGGTCGAAATCTGGTTGTTCAATCCATCTTTTATTAAAAGCATTCATTTCTGTTACTACATGAGCCATTTTTAATAATTTATCTTTATCAATGGCTGTGTTTTCTGCTATTGAAGACAGTAGCTTAATTAAGAGTTTCCTAACCTCTACTGGCCCAACTTTATTAAATAAGACGGCAATGTTTTTTATGTAGTGTTGAGGATTTGAGCTATGACCCAGTAAATTTATAATGGTATTAACAGCATGTTCCATATTTTCCTCAGCCATATTCATGCATACTTTCTTTACTAATATAGGTAATAAAAGACTTAATAGTTCATCACACAACTCAGGTGTTGTGACCATTTCTGTAACTCTTGATAAGATTAGAAGATCTCTTTTATTGACAGTATTAGATTTCGCGGAATTAGCGATTCTCCTCTTCATAACCTCCAAAATACTTGGCAGATGAGGAACTAAAATTTTACTGCCGAAATTCATATCAGGTTTGATATCTGCACCAACTTTTAAAGTATTAAAAGACTCTATTCTAGGAATATCTTTTTCTTCTTCATCTTCTGTCAAGGTAACAAGTTTCTCAATCATATCCAAAATTAAATTAACAACTCCAGGATGTGTTTTCGGCGCCAACAGTAGTTTAAATATCGCAGGTAATGGACTAAGCGATGTATCTTCTTCTGAACATGTTATAAGCAAAATATAATATCTGGGGTTTTGACACCAAATGTTGAGAAGTTTTAACAATACTGTGGGACTATGAATACCCTCTATGTGCAAACGAGGCACAAGAGGCCATAATAAGGTTTGGAATATGACAAATAACTCATCTTTAGTCCAAACGTATTTATCAAATTGATCAAATAGTTTACCTAGGATACTAATCGATAAAGTCCGAAGGTGTTTCATAACTTTAACGTAACTCACGTGAACTCTTTCAACATTCTGCAGAACACTAAACAAATTTGTGCAAACCGCGAAAAATATTTTCAAAAAATCAGATAATAATTTATCTTTCATATAGCCACCAAAATATTCTCGAACTACATCAAAGAGATTCAAAACGCTGTGCAACTTCCCAGGACTAATTACAGATTTAAGGTCTATATTCTTTGCAATATCTTCATATATTTCTTTCGGTTCCATAGCCATATATTGCTTAAAATGAGTGAATGCCATTTCTATAAATAATTTCAACTCGTCTTCATTACATCCACTCAAATACCTCATGACCAAAGATCGTCTTATTTGACCTCCTCCCTTTTTATCTGCGCCTAACTTAGAAGTCATTTTACCATAAAGTATTCTCAGCACAATTGGTATTACATGTTCTCTGTGCTCGGGTTGAATTGCTTGAGAATCTTCTGTTATTTTAAATTGTGTCAATTCATCCTTAAACTTCTTTTCATCGACTAAATTCTGTAGATTTGACTTATATAGTATAAGGCTTTTGTTTTTATAGTTAAGAATGCAATCCAAAGCAAATTTCTGGAGACCTGGATTTTTATGTTTTAAAAATTCTAAGTATAATTCCCAAAATACAGGTTCTTTGTGTAGAGCTCTTGGATTCTTAAATTGTGCTAATACTTGCATAATATTTATGAGTGTTTTAAAAACATTTTTGCCTGATATTGAATCTTTTATTTCTTCTTCAGGAATGTCTACATTGTCTTCCTCGCCCTCTATATTCTGTTCGTCGTCGTCTGTATCCATTTTTAATTTACTGTATGTTTCTACATTAATTCGAAGTGTATTCACTGAAGCATTTTGCCTGTACTCTTCGTCTATAAACTTTAAGAAGAGATTGACTACATCTCTATTTTTGGCTTCACAAACTTGAATACAATTCGTCATAATCCTCAACATTAGATTTCTGTAATTGTACAGATCTGGCCTTTCTGATATATTACTGTAATCTGTGCTTATTTCTGTTAACATCTTGTCATCGCTATCAAGATCATCTTCAAAATTAAACTCATTTAACTTTATTTTAGCATTAGCAAAAGATGTTTCTAATGTCTTATAAAACGTAGGCCAAAAGTCTTCCGCGTTTAGTGCGTTGCCGAAGCCCGCGATAAATTCCGTTACAGGTTCCCATAAAAGTTTAAAGTTGATATATAACACTCCTAACATATAATTCATGCCATATAGATGAAAATCAGTTTGCTTCGCAAGTTCATACTGGGTTGTATTAAAAGTCATTTTTTGTAGAAGATTTAACTGCATTCTATATTCTTGTATAGAAGATGATATGGACTCCACTGTAAAGCAATTACTGAAAACTGAAAATCTCTCAACTTCACCTCCTACTTGTACAGTTTTATTCAATTCTTCTACATTTTCGAATAGTTTATAGATATGTGTTGTTAATAGACGAACCTGAAAGGTAATGGTATTAACATTAAAAAAATGTACTTTGACAAAATACATGTTTCGTTAGATATTACAAATACTTACAACATGAAATGGAGAAGATACATTTGTTCTCAAATATGAGTCTACTAATAACAAAAAGTTATATGTTAGACCATTTTCCTGTTCATAGGCTGTCAAATACAAATCAATCACGTGTAGAGCCACCAAGTAATTCGGGTCTGCGGCACATGGTAATAACTTAGGCAATAAAGCGTCAATGTCACATATTTTCTTCAATTTCTGACAATTTGATATATGTACAGCGCATTCCATTGCAGTTGCTATTAGAAATATTACTTTTCTAGCACATTTCGATAAATTAGTTTTCTCACAATGCAGTTTATTTTGATTCACTTGGTCTTCAAGATTGTAGCTATCCAATACTTTTAACAACTTCGATATTAGATCACTTAACATTTTAATACAAAATTCTACATCAACTTTTTCAATATGCGGTAAAGAAAACAACAAATTTAACAACTTAGTTGGATGTTCAATTATATTATCAATATCGTCACTCAAGATGTTTCTAGCATATTCCATTAGTTGCGGTAATCCTTTTCCAAAGTCAACAGGATATTTGACCCACTCAAAAAGCTTCAAACCATTTTTGGATAAGGGTGACTTTGAAAGGCATATTTTAGCAAGAGTAGACATTGCATTACTTTCAAAATTTGACTGAATGATGAATTTTATAAAAGCAGGCAGAATATGTATATCGAATTGTGAATAATTAACGACACTCTGCACAAAATTAATCAGTATATTAGGATAGGGCAAGGGAAGTAATACTTTAACTAAAATTCCAGCATGTTCTTGGGATAAAGAAATGTGTGATGAAAGGAGCATCAAGGCCCCAATCTGAGAGCACACTTCCAATACTTTTTCTGATGACTGCTCACATATAACTTTGACTAAAAGAAGGGTGAATTGTTGTGGATTTGTCAGGCATTTGCCATTCATATGTTCAATCACTTGCCCTGCCAATCTTAAGATGTATTCTAATCCCGGATTGTCATCATCTTCCTTCAAAAAAAGCTCAGTGAATTTCTGCATATGCATCCAGAAGACATTAAATTCTGTCGGTGATATGCCTTGAAGGCAATCTTCAATAGTTTGTGTCAGTACTTTGAATAGGATAGCTTGGTGTTCTTTTTTATCTTTAAGATGCCCAAACAAAATGGAAAGGAAATTTTCAATACAACTATGAAATTTATTACTAACACCTCTCATAATTTCAAACAAGAGATGTCCACAGCCTGTAATAGCCTGAAAAAAGAATCAAAATAAATAAATATTCTTTATTAAGGATTTTCCTTTTTAATAGTTTATTAATCAATTATTTTTGAATAGTTATTAATAAATTCTAATATAAAATGGTTGCCAATATGGTCACAACACCTTAAAAAAAGCGTTGATCTCAATAGAACTTGAATGCATGCTTTTAAAATCAACAATCAAATGGCCTTACATCATCATTTGTCTCCAAATATTCAAGAATGAGCTCGATAAATTTCTTTTTGTCCTTTATATCTCTTGCTACAAATGCAAAGCTTTCAGCTGCAAAATTGTTTATATACTGTGGTCGGGATTCACTTAACAGCGGTATGATTCGTTTAAGTATCACCCCTATGTCTTTCTTCAAGTATGGTTTCAGTATTTTAAATAAGAAGGCTAGGCATACTAATGTCCACTCCAATCTTTCTACATCTTTTGTGTTTAATAATGTTATTAGTATGTCCAAAAATTTTGGAAAATAAGGATAAAAGTCACTACGTAAGTCTTTGGCTACTGATACTAAGATTCTGAAATAAATATTTAAATTTTATAACATAAGTAATCAATAAAAGCAATTTATTTTGAAAGTAATATTCAAAATCATTCTAGTTATTTTGTTACGATTAAATTTTAAGTTTATAACATAATAATATCAGTTCAACTCACTCCAATAATGGTTGTAAACACAACTGATCTTCTAGTTTCAAATATTCTTCTAAAGTATTCAATACTTCATCCTTTTTGTGAATTAGTTGTGGTACAGTTACAATACCAAAGACATCCTTCTTAAATTTCTTAAAATTTACAGTCAAGTTCAGACCGTGCCATTTTTGTAACGCCAAATGGAAGTGAGTATCATTTTCCCCTGGCTGGCTTGAATAAGCGTGTTCAATATGATATAGTGCAGCATGGCGAATATCTATTGAATTTATCCGCTCAGCAAAGGGCACAAACTGTAAAAAATACCAATATTATCTTATGTATGTTTTGCAAGGCTTTTATCATTGAGTATGGTAATATTTAGATATAATACAATAACCTTTAAATTTAATTGTTTTTAAAAATACTTACGCGGAATGTATTTGTGGTTTTATGCTTTACAGGTTTATTTTTCATGTTTGCTTAATAAGAGAACTGGTCCTATTTATATCATAATAATGTAGTCCTTCATTTAAAAACAATTCAATTCATAATATTCTGCTTGCAGTTTGCACTTTATTGTACCGACTATAGAAGTACAGACTGCAGCACGTGTGTTTGACATTTAATGTCAAATATGACTACTGACATTGACATATATATCACGTTCAACAATAGAAATTAGAAATTTTACCCATGATAAAAGTAAAACATGTTTTAGCTAAACTGTTAGTTTCTATCATATTTTCGTCAGTTTGGTGCTTAAGGTGACAATAAATTTTGTTTAGTTTTTCTTTTTACTTTTAATAAAATCGTGACATAAATATGTACATAAATATTATTAAATGATAACGATTCAACAAAAGTCAAAAAAATCTTGATTACAGATAGTGTTGTCAAAGTCAAGCAACATTCTTTAAATTATTATTGCTTCTATGATAACAATTTTTTTCATGCTAAGAATTATTCGCGAACATTTTCGACAACTACTATTCTAATCTTCATTTGCCTGTAAGGTACTCTCAAACGCGTGTTTTATAATTTACTTTTTGTTTTATTCAATGCTTCCTAGATTAGTACATGCATTGCCATTGGGGCTATCGCAAAGAATAACAAAACTTTATTTCCAAGGTAAGTACGTGCATCTACATAATCAATGGAGAGGAAGCAAATTTAGAAATCTTCAGAACTTATTTTTTTTGTATAATCGCTAATATTAGATACGTATTTAAATGTGTCATGCATGTCAAGATTAAGATAATATTTAGTATGGTATTTTTCATAGCTCTTGTTTGGAATCAACGCGGCGCCCATAGTGAACAAGGACACGAAGATTTGAAAGCAATGGATGTAAAAATACTACCTGCTTTGCAAGATAACTACATGTATTTGATTGTTGATAAGGCAACTAAAGAAGCAGCTATAGTAGATCCTGTTGAACCAAAGACAGTGTTGAAGGCTGTTAATGAACATGGAGTCAAATTAACAACTATTCTAACAACTCATCATCACTGGTAAAAAAATTATACCTCATATATTTTCAATTATACCTCTGCTGTTTTGTTTAAGTATCTATTGACTGTATTTGTAAATCAATGAGTTTTTTTATGTATATTACTATTAAATATATTTATATGTTCATTGTTGACTTATTAAGTGTAGGTGGAGTGTAGACTTATAGGAATAGGTATGAGTCTACAAAGTTAGATATCATTTACAAATATATATTATTTAGTATGTGATTAATGATGTGGAAGAATTAGTTTACTAGAGGTAGATTCAAAATGATAGATTAAGGATCTGAATAATCAAATAGACAACATTTTTATTGAATAGGGACCATGCCGGAGGTAATGAAGATCTAGTGAAACAACATCCAGGACTAGAAGTATATGGGGGAGACGATCGCATCGGAGCATTGACTAAAAAAGCTGAACATAACACTAGGTTCAGCATTGGTAAACTAAACATACAGTGTTTGTTCACACCCTGTCACACCTCTGGGCACATCTGTTATTATGTCACAGCACCCGATGACAACAATGACTCTGCTGTGTTTACTGGTAAGAATAAATATAAGATAACAGTCATATAAAGTGATATCAGTCTATAAACAATTTCCTTTCATGAGATAATATATTAAATGTTATGTATTTTACTTAGAAGTGCATTAAAATGTCATATAATATTAATAAAATAAACAAATATATATCCTTTATTTTATTTTTGATTCGAAAAGCCTACTATATTTTATAAATTATTAATAGTCATCGAATTAGAGACAGCTTCTAGTAATTGTCAGTATTTTAATAAATATGTTTAATTTATAAAAGATCAAGTCTTATATCAAATGTTTTAAATATCAATAGAATTTTATTTTGAATAATAGGTTAGTGAGTTCATTGCATTTTAATAATAAATTATTTTTTTATTAATTTACCTACATTTGATTGCAGGTGATACATTATTCTTGGGTGGGTGTGGAAGATTTTTTGAAGGCACAGCTGAACAAATGCACAAAGCTCTGATTGAAGTTCTCGGAAGTCTTCCAGATAACACTAAAGTTTTTTGTGGCCATGAATACAGCCTTCAGAATTTACAATTTGCAGCTCATGTCGAACCAGATAATGGGGAGGTCAAAAAGAAAATTGCATGGTCTTTGAGTAGGAGGGAAAATAACAAGCCTACAGTATGTGTTAATCCTATCAAAAATACATTTTTTGACTGAAAACAATAAGAGATAAAGATTTATTTGTAAATTTGTTGCAGGTACCTTCAACTATTTCTGAAGAAAAACTTTATAATCCATTCATGAGAGTCACGGAAGAATCAGTGATGAAACATGCGAAAAAGAATGATTCCATAGAAACCATGCGGGCTATTCGCTTAGAGAAAGATCATTTCAAAGCTTGAAGTTCAAATATACATAAGACTGTATTTAGT
The DNA here is from genome assembly GCF_905220365.1 of Vanessa cardui. NCBI lineage: Eukaryota > Metazoa > Arthropoda > Insecta > Lepidoptera > Nymphalidae > Vanessa > Vanessa cardui. Next base: position 4,221,849 of record NC_061127.1, on the reverse strand, counting down.
ATGTAGCTTACTATTAGGGTTGTTATCAAAATTGTATGGTTATATAATAAAAAAACTGTCTAATATATAAAAATCTATATTTATATTATAACTTAAATTAAAGCTGATGATCACAAAGGAATTAAGTGCTAGTGTCTAAAGATTGTAAACGTCATTGTTCTTTCTTGATGTATGCTGACATTTCTTCTGCATATTTTTCCTTTGATCTTTCAAACATTGCAACATAAATCTAAAATTAATGAAAAGGGAATTTAGTACGTAAATTGAATACATTTATAATGCTATGTGATGAAAAATGTGTCTTTTTACAATTTGAATTTTTTAAACTTATTAAATAGTCAAAATTAAGAATTGTATTTATTTTTATTAATATTACCCTTTTTTCCTCATTCGTTAATGCTCTCCAGCGTGACGCTAATTGTCTGGTTACTTCCTGTTTTGAAGGTTCAGATCCCATTTCAGTTGTAGTTTCTGCTACAACCACTGGTCTTTGCTCTTGACAAAATTGGAAAAATGCATTGCAAGGCTTTTTAGGTGCATTTGGATCTCTTTCAGGCTGTAATAAAAAGTATCAATAAATATTTATATATGAATAAATAACTACAAGATTTATGCTGAGACCATACTTTATCTGCTTTGCTTTTTCGTTTAGTTGCTGGCTTTTTAGCACCTGTCGTATTTTGTTTTTCTACTTGTTTCGGTGCTGTTTGTGTTTTGGCTCCGGCACGAGGAGCCCGAGGGACTACCTCAGGTTTCGTTTCTACTTCAACAGAAGCCGTTCGGAAGGGATCTCCATGTTTGTCCAATCGTTCAATCAACAACTTTATATCTTTTTTGTATCGCCTCGTAATTTTTTTTACTTCATGTATTCTGAAATGCATTTAAAATAGATTTCAATTCACAACTAACACTGTAATCGAAGTTAGTAAATATAAAACGAACCTATTCACGATTCTTTCATTGTCTTGTTGCAACACTTCACATCGTTCTAACAACAATTGATATTTTCTCCTATAAATCTCTTCCTCTGATGGTAAACTAACCATATCATCCGAGTCGTCAGAAATATTCGAACTGAGCTGTTGGACTGTCATTTTAATTTATTTCACGGCTGGCTTCAAAGTTCAACACAACCAAATTTCTTTTTATTTAGTTGTCGGCTGTCATTTGGTTGCTTTTGATCTAAGTCGTTATGTTGGTATTACATTCGGATACTCGTTTGATAAATTCGTTATCACAAGTGATAATAAGTAAAAATAAAACAATAACCTTAGTAACTTATTACATAAATCACGATTTTATTCAATGTTTGTATAGTCAATATGAATAAATATTATTGTTTATTACACCTTTCCTAAACAAATTTTGTACACGTATCCAATCAAAAACGTCTTCCCTTATGAAATATACAGTCTTTCGAGTCACGAAAAATATTATTATTTCCGGTAAATGACAATAGAATGCGCGCGCAAATGCTGATTTATATTTGGCGCGAAACTGAAGGTATTCCATTGCTTAAAATTTCAGTACCTATTCGTATTACCTCTGTGAGTCGAGCTCACGTCCTGCTCCATAACTGAGCGCGATTGCGCAGTGCGTTTTCTTATGCAGATCAGGTGTGCGGAATATTTTCTTAAATAAAAACCGCGTGGTGCTGCGTAAATACGCTGTTTATTTTAATAATGAACAAATTTATTTTTGCGAAAAGAAGATCAAATGAAATGATTTCATTTAGAAAAATACTATCATTCACCACTTATCAATAAAAAATACTTTGTTTGGATATGGTGAATAACTATCTTACTTTGAAGAAATATTTTTAAAAAGAAAGTGACCTCTTCTCCAAATGAATTCGAAAAACAGCAATGAAATGCATTCCGGCTCTTTCGAAGCGAACTATGTTTACGTATTTCATATTATTATTTCTATTATATTTATTTTATGTTTTGAATACTTGTTTAGTTGACGAAAGAAAGGTAAGTAATATTCATATATTACTTTCTATAATATAAGCTAAAGGAGAAACAGACGAGCATGTATTCTTATGAAAGATGCTATTAAAACCGACATACAAATTCAGAATTATTTCTCATATTTTATTTATTCAGAAATTAATGAAAAATTTAATCTAATTTAATATATACTGTTTCAGTTTTCATTCAAGTATTTCTCGCTAAAAAGTCAAGTTTCTAAATACAAAAGTGTGACGAGACGTTTCGCCGCACTATTAGGTTACAGCTTCGATGGCAACAAATACACGAGAATCGAAAAATCGAACCAGGTACCAACAAAGAGACTGCCAGATGCCTTGATTATAGGGGTTAAAAAATGTGGAACGCGGGCGCTTTTAGAGTTTTTAAGGTATATTTTTAAAGTGAACGTTATATTTTTTATGAGGTTTTAGATTTAATGGTAATAAAATAATTGCGACGATTTTTCAGGTTACATCCAGATGTAAAGGCAGCTGGATCTGAAGTACATTTCTTTGATAAGTATTATCATAAAGGCTTCGAATGGTACAGGTGCTGACTATCACTTTATATTAGTAGAATAATAAATCGAATTTTAATATTCCCTATTTGATTGTTATCTATTATTAGCTCTGATTCATCTTTCTAGATGGAAAGATACAGTACATACGTTTAATTCGAATAGAAATAATGGCCTACAGATTCAAATTTTAAATATGTCCTGCGTTAAAGTTTTTACATTTTGTTTAATTACGAACTCAGGCTATTAAAATCATTCTTAAATTGCAAAATGTTTGTTAATGAGATTTTACTGGACAAATAGTTTACTGGTTACTAAAAAACTGATGGCATACCCATCAATGGATGGCACAATCAGTCTTTCCAATAACTAAGATTCGTTTTAGAGAAAAAATGCCACCCACCTATGAAGGACAGATCACAATGGAAAAAACACCTTCGTACTGGGTAACCAGGTCAGCACCAAGACGAGTTTATTCCATGAACCCTTCAGTTAAATTGATAGCAGTTGTTCGTGATCCAGTTACAAGAGCTATAAGCGATTATACACAATCTGCCAGGTGAATATTGAAATCGTAACAACACTATTTGTACCATCAAAGTCACTTATAGTGATAAATGCAGGTGTGCTAAAAATACTAGTCACGATTAAATATTAATTTTAAATGACATTGCTCACTTTTTTATGGTATGGCATGGTGGTTGGCGGACGAACATATGGGTCACCTGATTGTAAGTGGTCACCATCACCCATAGACAATGACGCTGTAAGAAATATTAACTATTCCTTACATCGTCAATGTGCCACCAACCTGGGGAACTAAGATGTTATGTCCCTTGTGCCTGTAGTTACACTGGCTCACTCACCCTTCAAACCGGAACACAACAATACTGAGTACTGTTATTTTGAAATTTAGATTCCATAGTCATTGCTTGTTTGCTTTTAAACTGTTACTTAAATTAAATATAAAACCATAATTATTCATCTATTTAAAGTATGTTGTTTAATTATTAATTAATTGAAAGTATGTATCTATTTTAATATTAAAATAAAGGACCGTGCTTCAACAAATCATATAGGGACCATAATAATTAGAACTTGGTTGCTATTTCAAAGCAAAAGATCAAGTCTTCCACGTTTCGAAGATCTTGCCTTGGTGAACAGCACGGTAACTTGGGGTGGACCCTGGTCAGTGGTTGACTCCTCTTGGCCTCCTGTGAGATTGGGTATCTATGCTAGACCATTAAGACGCTGGTTGAGAAGATTTCCACGGACTAGGATTCTATTCATCAGCGGAGAGAGATTGGTTGTAGATCCAGCGGCAGAAATGGCAAGAGTTCAGGTAAATGAGCATTTTTCATAGTCTTTTTGCGACCATGAATTAAACTATAGAAATAAATCACCAAGCACACAGCAGAGCAGAGCTTTTTAGATTGATTTGCAATAGAAATTATGTCATTTATTCTTCGTCATAAATTCCCATCGAATTCGGAAATTATTTTTAATAGAGGTGTCTAGTGAATAATTCACTATCTTAGTTAATTATTTTTTTCTATAAAAGTGATATCCGATATATATTAATAAAAATTAATGTTTCTGTTTTGAAATACATTTTGAAGATTAAGTTTGGAAAATAAAAAAAAAACTATTCTACTACTTTTAAAGAAAGCCTATTCATATATACATGTGATGGTATTTTTTTCAGAATTTCCTTGGTCTTAAGGTTTTGATAACCAATAAACATTTCTACTTTAATTCGACAAAAGGGTTCCCGTGTCTCCTTAAAACGGAGAGTCAAGCCACGCCACATTGCCTTGGAAAGAATAAGGGAAGGAGTCACCCGTATATTGACCCTGTGGCTATAGAAAGACTGAGAGAATTTTACAGGCCGTATAATGAGAAGTTTTACGAATTATCTGGTATAAATTTTGGTTGGCCATGATATTAAAAACAGGGAAATTTTGGACAGATATTAAAACTCAATTAAATGATTAGGCATATTTTAAGGTCATAGCTGCAGTAGAGCCAATTGTATGTGATAGTTGTATGCCAATTTTAATAGAAATTTAGACTGAAGCATGCCATTTTTAGAAATTATTAAAAAAAACGTTACAATGACGCTGAAAATTTTAAACATAATTTTGTAATTTAATTACTCTGTGCAGTTTTTTAAATTCGTATACGATGATACATTAGCAAACAAGCGCTTACACTTTTAGCAGTTAATTTTTAAAATTCAAACTATAATATAAGATTATACACTAGTTTTTAAATTTAAAAAAAAAAAATCACTAAACATATCTATTCCAAATGCCATTAAAACAATTATTACCTATAATCAAAGATAATATTGTAATTTTTATTATTATAGTTCCTAATATTAAAATGTTAGAAAAGGTTAATTTTACAAAACAAAAAGATATTTATGTAATATTGGTAGCACTGTTTTTTATTTTTTAAATTTAATAAGTCAATTTCATGATTCATAAAAAGAAAAAGATTTCATTTCAATTACTTCTATCTAATAATATCTAAAAAAAATATATTTTTTGTCAAATTGATACTAACACTTTAAATCACAATTAAATAATATTTGCAAAGATTCTTAATAACTTCCGGTGTTATTATAATTTGTTAACAATTTTCATAATACTTGGAATTTGGATAAAGGCATTCCAAAAATTGCTTTACGCTTTATGCTGTCGTTACAAGAAAATCGAATATCAGATAAAAAAAGGCGAAAAAATTACGATAATCTGTAAAAAAATATAAAATTTTCCTAAACGTATGACATACCTAAGTGGTTTTGAATTAACAACGACATAATGTGACTTAAAAAGTTCGACCAACAGACAAAAGAAAACGAAAAAAAAAACTTTTTGTTGGTCTCAATTACGTTACTCGTATATTTCCTTACAATATGTATAATATATTTATACGTATACATTTTAATAAATAAATATTATTTAAAAATTATAAAACGTTATATAAATCGAAATATATTTTATATATTGCGCTTGCTTTTATAAATCCGTCGAGTTACATAATTATAGAATCTAGTTATTGAAAACGGAATAAACATATGTTTCAACATGTGTCTTATTGGTATTTTGTGTTCTGACTATTTGAAATGTCGAAATCGAGAACAAATACCCAATGATGTTGAAATAAACAGATATGTTACTAACGCGCAAAAAGTGGACTAGAAAACGTCCTAATTGTGACGTTTGCCTTTAGTTGTTTGACGTAGTAATACGTTATAATACATCATAATTACGTAGTAATACGTTTTGCGTAATTAAAACATCTAGTTATCCCTTTTTAACCGACTTCAAAAAAAGGAGGAGGTTCTCAATTCGTCGGGGCCTTTTTTTTTTTTTTTTTTTATTTTTTATGTATGTTACCGAATTACTCGAAGATGGCTGGGCCGATTTTGACAATTCTTTTTTTGTTTGAAAGGGCATGTTTTACAGGTGGTCCCATTGTCAGGAGATCAGGATCTGATGATGGGATCCTGGAGAAATCGAGGGAACTCCTCAAATTTTATAGGCACACCTATAGTGATTTCGGTTTTATTCAAAGTGCCTTGGTCATATGCTCACGAAAAGTGACATTTGATGAAGTAGAACTGACGATGAAGACCACAACTGGTAATCAGAACCTATTAGTAAGTAACTATTTTACGGGTTTAGTTCTATTTCTTTAAGATAGTCGTCAAGCAATTGATGTTAGTAAACATGCCTATGATGAAGTCTAGCTGATGGTGGACTACCAGGAGAACTCCTCAATGATTAACGGTATTGCATCGGGAAAAATGGTATTGTCTAATTGGCGATGGGCAGTTAGCATTAGGCTATTGTAACTAAGGTAACGCTTAATTTGAGTTGCAGTCCACATCGTATTGAAACGGCATTGATTTATGTTTATAGTCGAAAGCCGAAATGTACTGAGTATAATAAAGTGAATGACAAACACTACCAATTGTAATTATAAATAACAAAACAACACTGAAAAGCAGTAAATAAATTTTTATAAATAAAAAAAAACCGCCTTCAAAAATGAACTAAAAAGAAAAAAATGATCAGTTACATCCATATCCAATTTACGATTTTTTAATCACCTTTTGAAGTCGGTGCCAACAAAGTAAATAAATTCCTATATAGAATTCATTTAATTTGTATCGATAGTAAGGTTTGTCTAATGGTGTCATCTATACAATAAATATATTTAGGTTTGTATGTATGTATTATGTATTATGTACCTATATTAGCAATTTTGGCACCGACTTTGAGAGGTGATTAAAAAATCGTAAATTGGATATGGATGTAACTGATTATTTTTTTCTTCTTAGTTCATTTTTGAAGGCGGTTTTTTTTATATATAAAAATTTATACTTATTGTTTTTATCAAGCTATCCTTTCTACTTTTAACGAAATGTAAAAATAAATTTAAATAAACGGTCTCAGGCGCGGCACACTTTTTTCTGTTGTTTAGTATGGATATAACATATCTGTTTAATAGAATATCATTGCAAATACCTAAATTCGTTAAGATTCTAATAAAGTCAAAATATGCTGTCAAATTGTGAACACATTTTGAATATAACGAAGACAGACTAGAACAAGATCGCTGTTTACTACAATTGAAAGCTGATTTTAATCTTTTTTATTGTTCCGAGTTATATTCTTACGTAATTATGTTGATGCAACAATATAAAGTTTTATATTCTTTTATTACCTAATTAATCTTCAATGAAATTGGTTGTGTATGTAAACGATTACCAAATAAATAATACATTATAATTAATCCATAGACAGTACTATTAGTTTAACTTATCCACACGGTATTAACACATGTTCTATATTTTATATACATGAGCAAAAGAAATTTTCATTTTTTGAAATGATATTTGTGACGTTGTTTTATAATATGAAATAAATTAAAATATATTACCGGTTACAGGACAATCAAAACTAGGAAAAGCAATTCTAAAATAAGAAAGTCCATAAGCGCGGGCAATATTTTGCATTCTGTATAATGTTTTAGATATAAAATATGAAGTATCGATACACATAGTAACACTGATACCATTGTCCCCACACTCTCCACTGACTCATTTATACGTTATCGAAATTAACGTTATTTTTTACGATTTAGAATATTATATTAAAAATTACGTTCAGTATATACTATTTTTTTTTAATATTTATATCATTTTTGAACGAATAAATATCGACGAGAAGCCCTTTTTTAAATATTACATTTAGCAGCAGCTGCATTATACAATTAAGAGAATTAATTGAATGTATAATTTAAAAAGTTTTTTTCTATGTCGTGTGACAGTTAAGTCATGAATATGAGATAATAGGTTGTGATTTTACGATGATAGCTTTCAAAATATCTGAGGTAATAAAGTTACTTAGTTTTAATAAACATTTAATCAACCATATCAATCAATACTTAAATTTTACCCAGTACTAGGTAGATAGCTAAAATAATACACAGCAACAAAGTATCATTACTGGTATAGTATTAATTTAGATAATTTAAAATTAAGGTATATATATTTGTATAAATTTAATTTTAATTATTTGTAGTTGTGGATGCACGAAACAATCCGTCATGTACTTGTCACTTAAGAAAAGCTTTAAATAATAATTATTGTAATCAGTTAGCTTAATGCACAGCATTATTATAAAGCAATAACTATAAATAAAAAATAATAATCTGTTTATTCTTTTATTTGGCATATAAGGCTTTGTTTAGTATATATTCATCATAAATTCAATGATATATTTAAGTATTGATTACATAATTTTCTGTACAAGTATTATTTACAATAAATATAACAACAAAGTAAATACATTGTTTTGATATAGAGTATGATAGAACAAAAATAAATCACGTTTCAGTTTGCTTAATATCCAAAAAGTAATAAGAGTAAAGTAATTCTAATTTAAAAGATAAATAAGAATTACTTTACTCTTAGAATTACTTTTTGGATATTAAGGAAACTCGGTCGGTCCAAAACCATAGTCGGTCATCTGGATGGTCTCTTTCTATCATCTCTGATTTGATATTCGAAAGAAGGAGATAGCCTTATTTTGACAATCAACCTATTTAACCTAAGCCACATTAGGTAAAGCCGTAAGCTTTGCCTTCACAATGGGTTTTAGTTAACATTTTGTATAGGATTGACCTAAGAAATAAATTCATTTCAGTAAAGCTTAATAATATAGTACCATAATTTTCTATACATTTAATAAATGAATACAGATGTGTCTGTTTGTGCTTAAGTAACCATTAATTCTACTCTGAGCCAATAATATATTTCTATGTTTAAATTTCGCATGTCTAACTTATTTTTCTCTTGACTAAGATTATACAATTTGTAGGTATTTATTGTATTTCAGTGCAGGATCAAAATTTCTGTACTGTACAATAAAAAAAATAAATTATTATTAAATCAACTCAAAATATAAGAATTCATTTTACAGGAACTAATCATTAACAACATCAGTATATATCTATAAATTACAGTTTTAAATATTTGTGTTATAAGAAAATGTTTAATAAATTGATAGTTTTGCATAAATTTATTAAGTTAAATAATGTTATTTAACTTAATAAATTTATGCAAAAGCAGTTAACTAAGGCATGTGCCTTAGTTAACTGCTTTATGCACTAACACTCAACATCCATTGATACTATGACGTGACAATTATTAGTATTTTTTTGCTCAATGGATGAAATTCGAACAAAATCATATATTTCATATTATCATTATTTTTTTTTTCATAACACCTAAGCTCGTAAATAATTACCCAACAATGAAAAAAGAAAATTGTTTATTAAAACAATTAGAGAAGCAAAGTAGTATATGATTTCTTTGCCTATTATATCTGCAAATAAAGCATAGTTTTACTCTGCATATATTAGGACATTCGTTACAAGATAATTTAAGTCATGGCAAGCAAACATATTCTTTACGAAAACGTAAAAGCAGGTGTATTGAAATATTCAAGTGTCATTCGAGATATATACTGGTAAGTCAACTGGATTGATTTGCAAATAAGATATTGAACTAACTCCGACAACAGCGAACACAATTACCACATCATTGTCGTACTTTGAATGCAGGCTTGCTATTTGACTTCCTGACGGCATATGATTTTTTTCACTGAAATAGAAAATAGATTTATTTAGTATTCTATTGATCATGTTTCTTATTAACAATTACAACTTAAGTCTTTTAGGTTATTTAGTGTTTATGATAATTGAAAATTAATGTATTATATATTATAAAAGATGTCCTGTGACTAAGCTGTTATCTTGACCGATTTTGGTTACAGCGCTTCTCAAGGCAACGTAGCCATCCGCGCGATTTAAATTTCATTGCAGAAGTATGTGCTCAAACATAAATTATTCATTCTACCGCTTCTTATTGCGGGCAAACGTAGGAAACAATATTTTTATCAAAGGTTTATGAGACTTCATGAGTAATTCTAATTATTTTTTTCTCCACTTGCAAATTTTTGCTCAAAGAGCTCACGGACTGAGAATTAAAGATTGGCTAAAATAATATTGAGTAAGTTGTAGTTGGAAACTACGAGCAGGTGTAAATTCAATAATTAAAATAGTGTTCATTAATAACCGATAAAGTGTTCTACATTTTTTTAAACAAAACTTTACTTACTCTAGACAGACTATGTAATAGTGTGGAGTTGGCCTTTTCGTTTTTCTAAAATTTTGAACATGTCTACTATACATATCGAAATCAATAGAGAGATTGCATTCTTCAGTTCCTTTTTCGCTTTGAATTATTCTCAACTTTTTTAAAATCGATGCCATATCAGTACAGTCGCCAGGTTTTACGATGGAGTTTATTCTGTTATTCATATTATTATGCATACCATTTTGGAATTCAGCTATTGCCTCTTTAATACTAGTGTAAAAAGATTTCTTCAGTTCCAACCAATTATCGCATTTACATGTTTGTATTTTGAGAAAATCAAACATTATTTCCTCTCGTTTCATGTCCGTTATTTCGTCATAAACAGCGTCTTTAGAAATTATTTCTGCTCTTCCAAAATCATTTTCTGGCGGTAACCAATTTTTGGTAAATGTTTTCGATAAAAGCGGACTGTACTCCTTACATTCTACTTCTGAAATTTCCTTTTTACTTGTAGATGCTTCCGTACATATCTCTTTTTGTCTTTCAGAAAGTCTCTTTAGAATATTGAAGGGATTCCTTAATTTCTTTCCTTTCCGAAATTTTGGTTCTTCTTTCGTTTTATTATTTTTTTCTGAAATTGCCGAATCTGATGTATCAAGAGCAATTTTATGTTTATTCTCTAGTTCGTTACTTTCATTTAAATAATATTCTTCGTTGTAAGATTCGTTAAATGTTCTCAGCAGTTTAGAGAAAGCTCTCCGATGTCTTGCCGATGATTTGTTATTTTTTTCCAATTCTTTCAGTTGACATGCAAGTTTTTTGAACATGTTAAGATTTTCTTCAATTTGATAGTTAGGACTCAGGCTACGACGTCTTTTCCTGCTAGGTTCATCATCATCGTCTAATTCTATAGTATCTACAATAGTTTCTTCGATTACAACATTAAAATCTCGATTAAGTCTTACTCTTGTTTTATATCTACTGTTATAAGTCTGAATAAGTCTTTGGAGTGATTGAATGAACTCTTCTTGATTATTTCCTCCTAAGATAAGTTGTTTTAGCCTGGAAGCAAGCTTTTTAATTTCTTCTAAATTTTGTTTTTGAGCTGTTACTCTGGTTCTTTTCTTATTATTGTTGTAAGAGATTGTTGTGGTGGTGCTATTGCAATTGGTTTGCCAAAATTGTGTTTGAATTCGAGGTAATTGTAGCCGAGATGTAAAAAACCAATTAGGCAGATAATGTCTTTGGAATAACATACTAAAATTTATAGAACTATATGTATGTCTTGGTTTATAGAAATTAAATTGTCTATATTGAAAACTTCCATTAGCAAATGCAAAATTAGTGTAAGTAGGCATTGTAGCTGGATCTGATCTACCGCTCGTATTTCTTATCCTCCTAATATGACTGCCATTGACTTCATCGTTTATGGTATAAATATTTGTATCTGTTGAATCATATCTATCATTTTTACTATGTATATTTTCTAGATTGATACTGAAAACTGGTTTGTTCAAACATATAGTATTCGGTATTAACTGTTTCTGTGGAGTTTGTATAGAAACAATTTGTTTCTGTGTTAGTTCTGGTAAATTTTCAAAGAACTCATGAATATGATTTATATTACAAGGTTTCAGTTTTCTGTTCTTTAATTTTTGTAACCTACTCAGCCCACATAAACTTTTGGTTTTCTCTGTTGATAATTTCTTACTTTCACTGTCACCTTCATCTGTAATTTAATTGCACTTGAATGAGAAAATTAAAATAAACATAAGATATAAATACTCAAAAAGTATTATAACTAAAACCAATAAAAAAAACATTTATTATAATTTTGTTTTTGCATAGAGACATACTTAAGGGCAGTAGCTAATTGTACTTCAAAACTATTTGTTTATTTATCTCTTATTATACCTAACACAAATTAGTAGCTTACGAATAAAGTAATATTTTTTCATCCCAATGCAAAAACCATTTTGGAAACAATTGTCTTCTACTGCAAGCATTAATTGTATTAAAAATAGTGTAAAAATTCATTTGATTGCATTGAAACTTACCAATAATTTTATCTTTATCTTCTGTTGCTTCACATTCCTGGTCACATTTCATGCTTTCAACCTCATTTTTAGAAATTTCCGGATTAACAGTTTTTACTCCTGTTTTATCATTATTTACATTTTCGATATTGGAAGGTAAATTATTTTTCTTTTCACATATTATGGGTTCGACACGCTCATGTCTGTAAATACGGTATCCTAAGCGGCTGAGAGATGCATACACTTTGTATTGGAGGAGTGTAATCTTTTCTCTCAGTAATAAAGAATAAGCTTGTTGGAGAGAGACTTTTACATCATTATGTTTAAGGTGCAGGCAGTTCTGGAACAAAACATAATAAATTATTACAACAATTGAAAACTAACTATAGTTATGTATAGTATAATGTATTTAAAGTAATTTGATCTTTCAATTAAAATTCTATTAGGATTTTATTTGTTAAAGATAATATTTCATACAAATTGTCATATGATTTATCGCACATCAAATTATAATTGTTTTATTCTCAACAGACTAAGTGTTTATACTCTTGTATCATAGTCAATATGTTTTGATTTCATACTCTTGTATGGATGACTAATCTGTTTCGAGATTCTATAATAATATAATTTAAAAAAAAATTATTCAAAATTATTCAGTTTAAAAAAGTTATACTCACTTGTTGTTTTTTTTTAATAGAATAATATGACACTTATAGAATTTACATCTATTGTATACAATAATTTATACTGTTATTGGAATTAGCTTAGAGGTGATTCTTTTACTTCCAAGGTATACAATATTTATACAATATGATATAATTGCACATAATATTCTGTAGCATTCCTAATCATTTATTTTAATATTGCATAAATGTTATCTTGGATACATAGTTGTAATTATATCTTTATGTAAGTCTTACATGTGATCATTTATAAAGAAGTTTATAAGTCAGCATCTGAACTGATGCTATTACAATCTTAACTCTATATAATTATTATATGAACTTACAATTTCCATAAGAAATAAAGCTTCTTCTGGCCTAAGAAATAGCTGTTTGCCTTTATTGTGTCCTAAATATTGCCAGTAACTGCCAACTTTCTGTGTTACTTCTGCCAACATCAACTCTTCTCTCCAAACTGCATGACTTAATGTACCACTGTGGACATAAATAAAAAGTTTATGTAAGTTATGACATGCCTAGGCATGAGATGCAATAGCGAAACGTAGGTTTCACTATTATTTTAGGTTATTATTTTAGCAATCTTGAAACAATGTGTAAGGACATTGTTTTTAATTTAAATAATTATACCTTTTCTCAATTCGTTCAACTTCAATCAACTGTTTTCTAGCTTCTACAGCTGCTTGTATTTGTTTTTGTTCCAACCAAGATCCACTCGGAAGAATATCTTTAAGGCCAACTTCTGGTAGTGATACTTCTATTTTCGTTGTACTTTTTGAAACAAGTTCATGACCCCTGAATATTTTTAAAACCAATATTAAAATGTGCTGACAACTAATTCAAGCGTGTTCAGGGTATATAATTTTTAAGATACTTACGATAACAGCTTGTCTTGATTCATTTTCGCTGAATGAATAAATAAATAAAAGGATTAGGTTATACTTAAAAATAATAAGTAACACATTAAAATAAAGTTATCAACGTAAATTTCGATTGAATATTTTTTAAGTTACAATTGTCACAGTAACGTTTGACATTTGACAATGACAAATTGATTAGTGACGGTATATAAAATAGTTGCCATTTTCCATGTTAAAAGAATTTAGAAGTTTTTATAATAAAACAAATATTTTTTAACAAAGTTTTGACTTTCTGCCTCTGCTCTTATCTCTGCTTTCTTCATCGAAATATTTAAAGGATTTCGACACAGGTTGTACTAATAGCGCGATAAAAGAAATTTGTTTTTGTGATTTGTAAATATTTTTTATTAAATGGCTAAACGCACTGGTTTTATTCAAAAGTAAATTTCGTACATTTACATGGTTAACGCTTGGTTAAAACTTAAATGAAATAAAAACTAGATAAATGTATATAAAAAAAAATATCATATAAATGTAAGTCTTAAAAGACCTACCAAAAAGTTGAACAAACTACAAAGTTAAAAAAAAGATTTTTCCGAAGTTATTTACTGCTATTTATTCATCCACCCTCCTGCCCTTTTCCCAATTTTATTTGGGGTCGGCGCAGCATGTCTTCTCCTTCTATACTTCTCTTTCGGACGTCATCTCACAAGTAACATTCTTTCTAACCATATCGTCTTTCGCACAAATCCATCCATCGTTTTTTCATCGTCCTCTACCTCTACATCCATCCACATCCATGCTCAAGTCAATTTACTCCTATTTATTATTAATCTTTATTCTGACAAATATATAAATTATCTTGGGATATTAAAAAAGATTAAAATAATCTTTTGAACTACGCTATTTGAATGAATACTTAGATGATAATACTTTTGCAAATATTGTCCAATAAAAAAAAATCGCTGCGAAACAAAATTGCCCAATAATTGACTGTTACAACCATAAAATTATAATAAAATCATAAAATTTTGACCTTGGTTAATGAAATTATACATATTAATATGCACTAACTTGAATCTATAAATCTTGGATGAACTTTGATCTATGTTTCATAAAAATACAGCTAAAACAATTTTTTATGAACATTATACATACATGCTTTTTCATTTATGACATACTTATAAATTAAGTAGAAAAATAATAAATTAAAAGTAGACAGTATTTTATTTTAAATTTTTTTGCTAAGTACATTGTACTATTAATTTCATTTCTGACAGAGATTTAGTTCGTTGATTTAAAATACTTATTGCCTTAGAGATTTTTGTTATTTATCTCCTTCATTTATCCTTTGATAGCGAGCAACAACATTTTGTAAAAATTATTATGATATTAAATGTGCTGTAGTCCATCTTCGAATTTCTTACCTGAGCAATAGGATTCAGGTGACGATATAAATGGAAAAAGATCGTGTGGGAGTCCCTTAAGGATCTATTTTAGGTTCATTTACTTTTCCTAATTTACACAAACGACTTGTCTTATCTTTTAGATAACAAAAAGCTATTGTAATTTATGATGACACTTATTTTTAAACCATCACACATTAGTTTATCGTCAATTCGTTTTTCTAAAACAATATATATTTTAAATTCATTACTTGTTATGTAAGATATATAAAGTCAAATGTTCTTTTATATTTAATTGTATATGATATCAGAGCACCATTTTTTTGCATTTTTTCGTGTCACCTTTATTCTAATTGATTGATTGATTGTTTATAAATACTTATTTATAACTTTCCCAAGGACACCGTTTTTCATGTTTGTTTTTCGAAGTAATATTTTTTTTTCTTTATGTGTTAAATCTTTACTTCCTAATTACATAATTAATTTAGAATAATATCAGTTATATTATTTTTTAGCGAGTTCAACTGTATACTTGTGGATTAAGGTCAAGGATGTTGAGATAGAAATGAGTTTCTCTTCATCCCTGGTTGAGAAGCAAACCAGAAGGTCAGGCTTGAGATACGTCTCTTCCCTTTTTTCTGAAGAGTCTACTGAATGGCCGTGGGAATTGCATGGGAGAGATCGTGGATACGTTAATTTGAAACTATTTGCGAATCCATTTAGTCCGTGCAGTCGTAGTTATTTGGTGGTAAGAATTCAGTGTATACCAAATCCTCACCTAGAGGAACCGCGTGTCTTTAGAAGGTGAGTGGATTAATTAGACTAAATATAAGCAAGGTAAAGAAGACTACGGAAGAATTGGCAAAACCGTCTACTAATGTTCCAAAAAATTAGCAAAAACACTTAAGGAATTAATAGTTAGCAACTGATTTAATCAAATATTTATATATTATAGACATAAAATAAAAATAAATATTGGACTAGGTAATATTTAGGTAGTAAATGTTTGACTAGCTTCAATTTTAAAATTAACATTGCCTGATTGACTATTAAATATTATTTACAATGTGTAGTAGGATTATTTTAAGGATTATTGGTATTAAAAATGGACTTTTTTATTTAGGGACACTTAATTCCAAATTAACCACTTCGGGTAACTGTTGACTCTAATTAGCATAGTTCTGTATTAATATTGTTATCTGTATATATGTTGTTACATATATACATGTATAAAATAGCGTTCCGTGGATCAACTTTGCTACCAACTAATTTCTATCCGACGCCGTTTGTCCAGGAGTTCGACGAACATGTACAAATATTTATGTATTTAAATTGAAACAGTAATTGTAGTCGTAGAATAACAAACAGTGTGTTGAACAGAGGTTTCTGCATAAAAACTTTTTTAAACGGGAAAAAAAGAATATTTTTTTAAATATAGAACCAGTACCACTGATTTTTCACGTGCTTTGTTTAGGCTTAAAATGGAAAGCAGATTAAACGATGAAGAAATCGTGCTGATACTTGTATGTTTTATACTATTAACATATTTTTATTTATAGCTAATATAGTATGGTCTAATAAAGTTCCTTAGTACCTATTTATTATTACCATTTATTATTACCTTAGTACCATTTATATTATGTGAAAAAACAAATTACCATTTAAGTTTAAAAAATCGATAAGCATTATGAGAACAAACCAGTTAGGTTACCTTCTTTCACTATTCTTATATAATATATAAATCTTCTGTTCGTGTGTATAGTATACGCAACGTCTTTTCGATTTCGAAGATTCGAATCCAGAGATTGCGCAAATTCTGCTATGTACTTGCCTCGGATGCTAAGATCAGACTCTGTAATTAAAATTTTTACTGCAACCAGATTACATCTAGGCAAGAAAAAGCTAACCTAAGAGAAATATACATATATTTCTAATTATATAATTTATAGGCAATATCAGTGAAATAATTGTACTTAATTAATGAAGATTCATTTATTAAAATTAGCATCCGATGTGTGAAACATGTCACAGTCTAGAAGACTAAAACAATTGATGATGTAAACGTCTTTAATGAAAATAAATGTATATATATGTAAAATGTATGTGTAGCTTCACATATCATTTTTATCCTATTAGTGAGACACAAGTGAACATCTGAATAGCATTATTAAAGTTTGTTGTGCTGGATACGTTTTCTAACTTAAACAATGTTAGAACAATCTAATTGCAGTGTTCATTCCAACAAGACGTGAATTCAATTTCCAGTTCTGTTTGCTATCTTTGTATCTAACTATAGTCCTCGACTTCGCTTGAGCAGTGAAACAATTAACCCTGTTGTACAGTCGTAGACTGAACAAATATCGCACTGTTAGAGTCAAGTTCGGCGACTTTTCAATTTAGTCGCGTAATAACGGTAGCGTAAGCTACGATTGTAGTTTCGTGTCGCGTAGTATCTACGTTGAGCGTAGCATGTTGGTAGCTTCTCTGACGGCTATCGATTAGTCGCACGGTCCAAGCCGAGCTTTGACGAACACACCCGAACGCGCCCGGCGCTATACGAACCACGTCCATACATAGCGGAAGTAATGAAATGTACAAAGGATATGAACCGGAAAAATTGTCGCTCTCCTTTTTCTACGCATCTTATACCCGTCCAAAAGGACTTCCCTGTTAGTATTTCCTTTCGTCTACAGGCTAATACTTCTGTAATAACACCTATTATTTTAAACTATCTTACTCTTACTTTAAAAATAAGTTTTACTAGTTTTTATGGTAGAGTTACATTGGTAGTGTCGTATGTTACAATTTTATTGCACTTCTAGGAATACAGAGATCTTTTGAACGTGCTTCACATCTGAGAGTACTGGAAAAGCTTCCACTTTTAAAAGTGAGAGCATCATTAACGTTAAGGTTAATTGGTTGTATGTACGCCGAGGGCCCACTTCAGATGTAGAATGTTCCGCGTTACGACTGCAGCCGTCGAGTGCTGAAGGCGATTTAACGTATTGTAATACGAGTTTATACGAGGCGCCGCCCCCTCGCACGGCGTCTTGCTGGCGACTTTAGCTCAAAGATCACGATAGTCGTCCGTTAACGCAGGCTAAAGCCAGCCGGCATCGATTCAATCGTTCTATGTTTGAAATTTCAAAATTTCGATTCACCATTCTGTTTCTGTTAACGCCGCCGTCGATCGAATGCCGGGGGGTGGGGTGGCGCACCCCGCCATACGGTTTTATTTATGGTATATTTTGACGTGCGCTTTCGCTGCTAACTTCATGTTGCCTAGATAATGGGGTGATGGATAGTGTTATCGGTCGCTATTCACCGCGAACTGTACTCGCACCGTGCTCTTATTATTGCAGTGTTTTACGGAAATCCCGTAAGCTCTACCGATTTGCGCTATGTATTTTCATATTTTTTGCATGCCGTAACCGGTGTTCCGTTGGACGTTATTTTGGTGAATGTAGCTAAACTAAGTAAGTTTGTGTTTAAATATCGCAAATATGTATCAGTTAAATCGTTAAGAGTGGTGTTCTATTAATAAAAAATATTTGCATTAAATAAAAATATTGCCGAACTGCAGTAAAATAAAAGGTAAGTTTAATATTTTCTGACATTTAAAAACTCGATTTTTATTTATAATCATAAATTAAAGTCTATGCTTATCCAACTATTTTGTCAAACGCAATCAGATACGTATAAAATTATTATAAAAAATCATATAAAGCTTATTTGTTGCAATATTATTAATGTTTACCCAAGTGTAAACATGAAAGGCCGGTTTTAGTCGAAGCGCCATCTATTAACGATATGTATAGACTTGCATTAGTTCCCGAAGTCGCCGCTGCTTCCAGCGCCAAAGTGTCAGCCGGCGGCACGCCTGCAGTCACGCGGCGTTGACGCGCGTCGCAACATGGTTGCGTGGGTGTAGATCGTTCGGTGATAAACTATACTTGTTTTCTTTCTTATCAACTTTACTACCAGTGTTTTTACTTTGTCTACCGTTTATCAACACCTTGGATCAAATTGCGGAATGTTACAATTGAGTGTGTAGTGGTATACCTACATGAAAGTGTTGGGTCTGTGTGAGTGTTTTGTTATTGCAGCGGCCGACAGGGGCAGGATTTTGGCGGTGCATTAAAGGTCTAGGTCCGGCATGAGGAAAATAAACGGTATGTTAAGTTATTGCATTTGAATTCATTGCAGATTATTTGAGTTATTAAAAACATGCAGATAAGACTACCGTGTGAAAAAGCGTTCGGGTCTGGTCAAGATAAGGACATCAGACCCGTTGCAAACGAAGAGCACACTTAAGACGCAGCTAATAAAATTGATAGCATTTGAATTAACATTTTATATTATGACAACCTATTGCTTAGTTATCTATATATCCACGTAGATATAGATAAGTATGTTTATAGATGAAGAAACTATTCTATACCGTATTTATTTGAAACATCATTGTATAAGAAACGTTTTTATATTTGAAGGCGTTACATATCGATCATTTATAATTGGGTGTTCATGGTGCGTAACTATTAATGGGGGTACACGTACCGAACGGTGGCAATGAAAGAAAGCTGTGATGAAGAAACTTCTATTATTCTGACAATAGACGAGCTTCAATAAAAAGTTATTACTCGAACACATCTCGAAATAGAGTTGCCTAAGTGAGGAGCGACCGAAATCATTAACCGTAGCAGATCCCATACAAATGGTCTATAAACGTAATCCTACTATGTTCGATGGGTTGAGCCGAGAAGTTTTATGAAATTGTCGGTTGGGTCACGAACGAAAAGAAACAACTTTAAAATTATTGTTTCCGTTTAAAAAATATTCCTTAAACAGAGGTCAATAAAGGCCATAGTAAATTGCGTCAGAATTGTGAATAAGTATAAACGATAAGAGATATATATTTGTATGTAAATTATATACAGCTTCATTATCATCAAGTCAAGGTTAACTTGTGCTCGCCGCAGAAATATGAGAAGTGATGGAAATGCAATATGATTATGTATTGCATTCGACTGCATATGAAGATAACATCCGAGATTAGGTTCCAATGTTTTCCAGCGTATCGGTAAACGCACTGGGAGGTCGGATATTAGAGGCGACAGAACAAGATTTATTGTTTAGTGATTGCGAGTGACAGAGCTCGCAGCGCAGAACACCTATTTGTTTTAATAACATGCTGGAATGAAGAGCCGTACGTTGCGTCGCCATTTGATTTCAACATGTCTCATGTTTGATACTACACGCATTCATAAAATAATCACAGGAAATTGATGTTGGAAAACAAGGCTTTATATAGTATAAACAATTATTAATATTTGATTGTAATTAAAAATGTATTTAAGCGAATATTTTAGATGTTAATTGTTAATGTTTAAATATTCAAGAATTTCACGTGTTGAAAAGTTTATGGCATTCTTCGAAGTTCAACGGTCGCAGGCCGCAGCTTAGTTAATATGCCTGCACGTAGCGGCAGAAAATCAAATAAACAGTCGCTTTCATCTCCGGTTTATCGGCGATGCACTTCGTAGCCTTGCACTTTACCGTGTGTTCAACACAACTGTTCATTCCCGCGACCATTACTCAGGCCGTCGAGGTTGTCGACTTAATTCATTATCGATCTTGCATTCCGATAAAAATTGTTATGCATAAGATCTTGTGTACAACATTTTTTTTTAAAACAATCAACTAAACTCTTTAATTGATTTAATTTGCATATGATTAAACTGTTTATTTGTCTGCAGTGTGAATATATTTATGTTTATTAAAATTTTATTGACAGAAATCAGTGATTGGTAATTAATTACCATAAACTTCATAATAGATCAATCGAAGCGAGTTACTCGAATATTCCTATTCGAAGCTCCAATATTGTTCCCAGTTCGCTGAACCACATAGTCCATTTGCTGGAGATTAATAATAATTTGAAACATTTAATAGGACTAATGTAGTATACAGATAATGCTTCTATTGATTTTACCAGTGGTTCGAATTACTCCAATATTGACAATAAGCGGTAGTTTAGATGGTTCTACGTGCCCAGGGACTCGATGAGAGGACTACGTGACTCCCAGTTCATTGCTCTAGTTTTTTACCACTTGATCTCGTGAATGAGTCTGTGGACCTTGGCGCGGTCATAGTTCTTTCGAAACAGGATTTGTATTTGCACAAAAACGAAAAATATTCACCTAATTATTCTATTCAATACATTAAGTGGCAATTTAAGGACTTTCACATTAAAGAACATATAAAAGTGGATTAAAAATGTTGACAATTTTATTATGAAAAGGAAGGAGAGTGTAAGAATATAAGATTATACCAGAAATATTGTTCAACGTGATATCATTATCGGTATTAAGTTTTTTTCGGCGAAATCAATGGGTGTCACTTTGTGTGACGATGCTGTGAATGCTGATTTTCAATAGAACATTAGCACTGAATATGGTGGCGCCGTGCGTGATTGCCATTTTGATTGAGATCACACGTCTGTTACAAATTGTCGCTCTAAATCGCACGTGACAGTAATATGTTTACTCGTTACTATGCAACGATAAAAGTAACAATTGAAAATTCACAAAGCTCAAATATATAACGTCACTAAAGTTGAATTCATCTACAAAAGGAATCTCATATTGAATTTTATATTTTACGCACAAGGGAAAGCTGAAGGGTGGACAATATTGATAAGTTAATACTTTGTCGACTTCAGTAAAAAATATAGTCATACGTATTTTAAAATGAAAACAAAACCATAGAAAATATATCAGTCATTAGCATATTTATTCTTATTCTAGGCAGGATATATTAATATAAATAATTGTATTTACTAACATGACTGTATTTTTATTAATGTTGAAAAAGAGTAACTACTGAGTTTCTTGCCGGTTCTTCTCTGTAGAATCTACTTTCCGAACCGGTGGTAGCTTCCCTTAATTGTAAAATGACGATTCAAAAGTTATTGTTAAAGCCTACTTAAATAAAGTTTATTTTGATTTTGATTGATTCAATGCTTGCAATATCTGTGATTACAACCGCCGGACGTTACTAAGAGATACAGTAATTTCTATCTTTAATTTTAAACAGGTAAGAGAGTGTACGTTGTTCGCTCGTTTGCTTCAAGGGTGGTGTGATATATTCAGAGCCCATTTAAATATTCCCAAGGGTGATAAGGGGAAGGGATGCGAACCGGTTAATCAAGTAACGTGATCCATTTATCTGGAGCACTCTTGATACGGTGTCTTTGAGCTTTAGAGTATTGGAGGTTCGTTTGGGGTTGAGATTGGATTCTAAGATTAAGTAAATTATTTCTTGTTTATTAATTTTAAACTATGGGATTTGATGGTAGATTAGATAACGATGAATTACAGAGCAAACTAAGCTTAAGTCTTTGGACAAAATTTATGGACCTTAGTACACTTACTAAAAGCGTTTGATTTTAAATAATAACGCTTATATTACTTCAAGTTGCTTGTTTAAATCAGCTTTGTAAATCTTTATTTACTATGAAAATTGCACCTACTTCTGTTTGCCATAAATGTGTCCAGGAGACAAGAGTGAAATACGAGATAGCCTAGAAAATATAGATGCCCTATTGGCAATGAATATTCAAACTCGAATTCTTGATAGCAATATCAATGGAATTAGATCGATCGCGATGCAGTGAAATTGGAAACAGAGTCGCTCGGGTGCAGCATTTCCACGTTTTACTGCATTCGATCTATTTACGTGTTTATGAATGCCGATAAAGCTTAAGCACGTTGAACTGCTTCGCGCCGACCAATGTTTCGAAAGATGTTGTATTATGCATTTCAATTGGTTTTTCGTTGTGTTGCATCTTAAAGAGGCACGATGAGAAGAAATATTTGAGATAACTGGATTTTTCTTCGTGGAATCTTTTGTATACAATGTTAACATGTTTTTGTTATTTCAAAATTTTAATTTTCTTGTTTTAATCTTGAATATTAAATCTAAAGTGCACTTGTGATTTTTGCGGCGTTCATTAGATTTGGCTCTGTTTGAAGTTTATGTTTTTATAAATAAGGATGACGTTTAAATAATGAATTTACGCAATATTTTATGATTTATTTTTATACGTACCCGTGTACCGTACGTATGTATAGATTTATAGACAAGAAATCGTTTCTGGGTCCTAACGGCTTTAGTATCTCCCTTTTGGAGCGTAATTCTTCTAACCTAAACTATTTGAAGTTATTTATTTATTTTATTTAAAACAAGAATAGTTAACGTAGCATAAAATACGTGATATGAAGTGAATTAACAAAATTGTATTTGAAGTTCATTCTGCGAATTGATGATATCTGGATTGTTAATAAATTTAAGAAGGTATTTTGTGAAGTTAAAAAATAAAAGATAAAAGTGGGCGTGAATTTTGTGTTGCAAATTTAGAATTCAACAAAAGGATAAGAGCATTGGGATTTGACCTTCGTGGTGTTCTCGGGAACTAAATCAATGTTTTAATTTATCTACCTATATAGCAACGTTTAAAATGATTTTATGAGAACTTAAAGAAATTTGTACTACGCGATTTGATTCAGTTCTCGTAAAATAACTAATTAGATGGATTCATAATTATTTTCAACGTATTGCTATAATTAAAACGAAATCCCCAGTTAACGCTGGTTTTATGTTGTAATATCGTGATTAAATAATTATGATAATTAATATTGTAGACGAAGTAAGGAATTAAACACGATTAAGTTGAATGTCTAACAACGCAACTCGTTCATCGGCCCGGGAAATGACGTCATGGCACAAACTTCCTGTCTTCTCGACCTTCACCTAAAGCCTGCATGTGACGCCATATATAATATTCTTGGTAATTTTTAAATATATATTAAAACGGTTTATAATGCCTACAATCTTTATATTTTTTATTTGTATGAATGAAACAAAAAAGTTTTTAACATATGAAAACTTTTTGGACGTTTATTAAAAAAAAAGCTTATTTAAAAATGAACCTATTCGTGGAATTGTCGTCGTATAACAATTTTCAATTATGGTTCCAATTCAGCACTTTCTTGAGCGTTCATGTTCGACAAATAAATAAGTATTTTAGACTTTCTTGCCTGATTAAACTTGGGTCGTGAGTCACGAGGCTGTCGAAATAGTGAAAAGCCATCTTGCTACCGTGTAACAATACTGTGTTTTGTCCGCTATCGACAATGTGAAGGAAATCCTGTCCGGATCAGGTTGGCCTTTCAATGAATCAAAGTTCGCAGTAATGTATACAGCGTTTGCAATTTATAGTTTATACGTTTATACTTATTAGATACCCATGCAACAAGGCTTTATACATACTGGTTTAAATACTGTTTTTATTTAGAACATAATTGCATATCATTTTATTACTGTACTGTTAATTAATAATACTGTTTTTGTCACATACCATTCCATAATTTATTCTGTTTATTAATGAATAGAATCATATGATTATCTTTTAGTAATAAATTGATAATAATAACAGTAATAAGAGAAAGATAAAAAGTTCCTGAAACAAAGAAAGAAATTTAATGCGTTACTTGCACGCAAAGTTAATCAATAAGTCTTTATACTTATAATCAGCCATTTTATAACTTGAGTCTATATTTAGACGAAATTTACTTGACAAAGGTAATCAATACAATTTGAAATAGGAGAATAAAACAGACTCATGTAAATTATCTTTTACAAATGAATAGTATCAGAATGGACCATCAGGCAATAAGTATTAATATAATCCATATCAATATTTATTATTGAGTCGAGATGACCCAGTGGTTAGAACACGTGCATCTTAACCGACGATTGCGGGTTCAAACCCAGGCAAGCACCGCTGTGTCATGTGCTTAATTTGTCTTTATAATTCATTTCGTGCTCAGCGGTGAAGGAAAACATCGTGAGGAAACCTGCATGTGACAAATTTCATAGAAATTCTGCCACATGTGTATTCCACCAACCCGTATTGGAACAGCGCGGTGGAATATGTTCCAAACCAAAATTTACAGGCTGTTGTTGTTGTTTATATCAATATTATAAATGTGAAATTTGTCTGTCGCTCTTTCATGACTAAACCTGAACCGAATTTGATTAAATTTGCTATGAAGCAAACTTGAACACCATCAAAGTCGAGCGACGCCGCGAGCGATCGCCAGTAAATTATATAGATAAGGAAATAAAGTTAGAATACATTTAGCTAATTAAAAAAAAAACCATGTTTTTAGAAGTACGTAAAAATGAACCAGCAAAGATCCTTTACAGAATTATTGTAAACATACGCGTAGTTGCAATATATGCATCTTCGATTATAGCGAACCATAGACAATGATACTGCCTTTTGACTACATACATTGTTTAGCTTCCTCGCGTTGTAGATATACTACGAATACTGCAAACTAG
Organism: Vanessa cardui; assembly: GCF_905220365.1. Taxonomy (NCBI): domain Eukaryota; kingdom Metazoa; phylum Arthropoda; class Insecta; order Lepidoptera; family Nymphalidae; genus Vanessa; species Vanessa cardui. Next base: position 4,196,295 of record NC_061127.1, on the reverse strand, counting down.
CCGAAGTTTAGCATGGTTGGTATAGGTTTGGTCTAATTTATTCATGTTTGTATTTGAGAGGAATTATATCGTTATTGTTATTATGAAATAATTGATGAATAATAGCATATTACTTCATTGATATACATTTGACATTTGGCTAAACGAAAGTTATTGATTTGGTATCTCTGGTATGTATAGTCAAGCTCAAAAATATACTTAGACAATTAATTACAAATGTTGTATAATATGTATATTAATATAATTTGTAGTCGCTTTGAAGGAGACTGTACCTTTAATATGTTCATACACTAACTTGTTTATATCTTTCAAGTTGAAGCGTAGGCTTGTGATTAGTTTTGCAGCTCTATTCAATTGCTTGGATATTAATGACAGAACAAAAATAGTACATTGTTTACAAGACGTCAACTAATGGTTCGTTAAATTGTGAGAGTGTTTATTTCATTCATAAAGTATATTAGTTAAAAACGAGAGGGGTAGGTCTTGTCGACAGGGTATTATTAATATGATGTTAAACATACATCAACATTACTAATGTAACATGGAAAAAAAGTCGTTAAATTGTTTAAGATAGAGCTTATTTCACCATGCTGTTCTCTAAGCGCATATGACCATACGAATTTTTTAAATTTCAGAACAACTATTGTGACTTAATAAATTTAACCAAAGATGTTTTTTTGTAAAGAGCTTCTGTCACTAATAAATAGTTAAAAGATTTACATTTTAAAGCAATATTACAAAGGAGAAACAGATTATTTTAATGTGTGTGTGAGCGTGTGTGTATATATATACGTTGAGAGTAAGTGTTACATAAGCAGAAAAAGTTCAATGTTTACCCGCATAAAGACCACAAACTAGTTAATCTTTAAGACGCCAAATTGAGCGATTCTTTAAATCGCATTACGGTAATTGTATGTAACGTAACATCGTCATAACGGTACGTGTAATAGTGACGTAACGATTGACTGCGGCTGAGGACACTCGTGAGTGTACGATAACGTCGTGTAAGGCATTGTTCATACGAGCCCACACAGCGTGCTATCGATCGGTTCAAGATCACGAACGGTTACATATACTCGTACAGTACATGCTTCCAACGACATTTGAACAAAAAAACAAACAACATCAGCCAGTTAATTTTCCCTTTTTGTTAGGAGAAGATTTGAACATATTCCATCATGTTCCAGTGTGGGTAGGTGGAATACACATGTGTCAGAATTTCTATGAAATTAGACACATATAGGTTTCCTCACGATGTTTTCCTTCACGGCCGAGCACGAGATGAACAATAAATACAAATTAAGCACATGAATATTCAGTAGTGCTTGTCTGGGTTTGAACCCGCTATCATAGGTGATGCATGTGTTCTTACCACTGGGCCATCTCTGCTCTAAATTTTTTTTTTTTTTATTATTTTGTACTAGCGACCCAATGCTAAGCTAAACAATGTATGTATTCAAAAGGTAGTATTATTGTCTATGGTTCGCTATAATGGACGATGCATATATTGTAACTACACGAATGTTAACAATAATTCTGTGAAGTATCTTCGCTAGTTCATTGACATAGTTCTAAAAACAACGTTTTTTTATTTAATTTATGTATGTATATTAGGCCTTGTTACCTGATGGTCCATTCTGGTGTAATTCATTTGTAAAAGACAACTTGCATATGGTTGATCCATAACGTAACGGTTTTGATGGAAAATGGCAACAGTTTTATACATTTGTAGATCCATTCGAGATTACGAATGGTCTTTACATGTTCCGAGTGATATTTTTGATGGGACATCAATTGGCGCGACTCGGCGTTAAGACCGACTTGTATGTGACATCATGACGCTCGTTTATTCCGTCACGCTGAGGTGCATTCTGGCGGTTTATATTCCCTCGTATGTGACGCATATACTATATGCTTCGTTGATATTTATATCATTAAAATAATAAAAAAAAATCTTAGTTTCTACAATTGCTTATTTACGTTTTCTTGTAATCGAACAATGTAATGTGCGTATACTTTTCATTATAGTTAAATTATCAGTAATGCGAAATATGTATTTTAAACCTTAACTGGTTATTTATAAAAAAAAGGTAAGCACTCGAATAATACTACGAGCAAAAGGGCTAGTGTCCAGGGCGGCGTTTCGTATCAGACAAATAAAAAAAAATCAATGGCAGTCACTATGGACTACTATTAACTTTTATATCTGCAAAATTCACTTATTATGAATTTAAGGACAAAGTGTTAACATGTTTTTTTTTATCGATTTCTTTGACGGTTCGTTTCAGACACATATAAAAAATTGATGACATTTGCTATCGACAATTAAATAACCTTTCATATGCGAAATGTTTTCACTGATGAACTAGTTGTCGCCCTCGTCTTTATTCGCGTTTTAGGGGGTTTGGTTGTCATGGGTTAGGCAAGAAATGTAGCCTATGTCCTTCTTTATACTTCAAGTTTACTTCATACCAAATTTCATCAAATTCGGTTCAGCGGTTCTGTAGTTAAAGAGCGATGGACAGACAGATAGACAGTGAGTTACTTTCACATTTATAATATTAGTATAGAGGTATAGATTGAAGGACAAACTGTTTGTTAATTACGCAAAACATAATACGAAACTTACTTGCAGTGATCTCTTGATTTTATTTCTCAATAAAGGAACATGAATTTTAATAATATAATAACTTAATAAGAACGTTTTAAAGATAAGTAAACGATAAAGTAATACAGTATCTCCTTTTACGCTATTATTTATTACATAAATGATATTTATATAATATCAATAATGTGCCGTTTTATCTCAATACCAAGGTTATAAAGATATTATACAAAGTACTAACTTCTACTTTACGCGTATTTATTCTACGTAAATACATACTTTTTCACTAGAGTATTTTTTTTTATTCTGATTTTTATGGGACTTTTAAGCGACATAGCTAAATGTCAGTGCCATCGTTCCTTTAAACAATTCCACCTCCACTAACAATAATAATAACCTTATAATCACAACTTATTTACTAGAGTATTGTGTTATCTTAAATCTGTGACGTTGATGTGGCTTATTATGTGGATTGAGGAATAAAATAGAAATAAAACTATGTTTATGAATTGTTTTTTAAAATTATAAATTTATCGGCCTCGGCTTTGCCTGATTATTGGGAGAGGTTTATTCATAGTTTTAAGGTTTTGGTAAATGTTTCGGGAAAGCGTAACAGAAAGAGTTACTTTCGCAGTCACTTACCGTTAAAACTCTTTCTTAAAAATACTTTAATGCCATAGGTCAATTATAATTGTCTGGTTTCATATACATATACTGATATTATAAAATAAAATTTGTACGCGAGTTTTTTAAAGCTTTTTGGATGTATCAGTCAGATTTGAAAATTTATTAATATAAATTAAATAAGTATCTATTTAACGTTGTGGTCCACAGGAAGTTAACCGCGCGTAGAGTCTGAAACATGACTAAACTTTTTTTATTATTATAACATTTTTATAATTAATGTGTTATGCCCTAGGGATGTAATAACTTTGACAGCTAATTGCCGTTATAGTTATTCAAATGACTTAACTGTATCGTTCGCGAGACCTTCTCATGACATACATAATAAGTAATATTATGTCCCTTATCGACGTGTGAAAAGTGTATGAATATATTTCTCAGGTCATAAAATGTTCACCATTGCAGATCGTAAATGACCCACTGCTGGGCATATGTCTTAGAGTAAGGCCGTAAATTCTTAATCGAGTTATTTATCTATTTTAACTGTGGTCAGTTTTGTACGAAATAATCTTTTATTTTTTTTGGTTTGTGACTTAGTGAAATTAAAACTTCAAATACATATAATACGTCATGCTTCGAAGGTTTAAGTAAAATATGTAAGTATTACTAGTTTCCGCCCGCGGCTTTGCCTCTTAAGTGGTTAACGATAACAGGCTTTTAATTCCACGCTGTAATCTATCGTTGTGCGTTTCATTCGGATTCGTTCAGGCGTTCATTCGAAATTTCGCATTTATATTATTAATAAGACGTTCTCGTGTTCTTCAAAAGTTTAATGGGGTTATCTGTACACAGTTTGTCGGTATTTAGAAGATACATTCATGAAATCCACGCTTGTGGTGTCGTGTTGAAACTTCAATACGAAAGTACACGTATAAAATCTATAATAATATTATGTAATATTATGAATGCGAATGTTACTTATTTACTAGTTGAAATTTAGCGGAAATAGTTTAAGTCCCAGGAAATAGAGTACCTTTTCAATTTACCCCTTGAGGGGGTAAAAAGTGGTTTGACAGATGCGCGAATAAAACATCAGTTTTAGCTGGTAATATTATACTGTATATTAAAACCTTCTTCGAACGGCGCAGCATATTCAAATATATTTTTTAATTTTAATTTATAAAACGAACGTTGTTTCGAACACGAGTTGTATCCGTTTCATATTTTAAAACAATTAAGCGTCATTAATCTACAATAAGTGTATATATTGTGCAAAACGTTTAACTTTATGGCACAAGAGGTTGGTTATATGAAACTGTAATTAGCCTCTATTATAATCCTTCCACCGTAACGCTACCAAGGACGCCGAGTGGTCTCGTAACAGCCCTTTATCACACTTAATGGTCTATACTATTATCTGAATAAACTATTTAAAGCATGAGACATATCTTCGATGTAAATAATCCAGGCCGATTCAATTGTTATGAAAATTAGGACACTTGTTCTATACATAAAAATCTTAATTTGTTTGCATTAATCCAATTTTAATATAGGTAGTATAACTGCACTGGAGTGCCTGTTTTTAATATTAAAATAGCTGATTTTTATTGCATGCATATATATGTATACCAAAATAACATTTTTTACAATTTTTTGTCTGCTTGTCTATTTGATCCGGCTAATCTCTGGATATGTGATCTAGAGAATTTAGTGTGGTCATGTCAGTTACCTTCCACCAATGACTTCATATCACCAGAGTCGCCTAAAATAAAATAATATTATAGTAAAATCTGCGGTCAGAACGATTACTTTTTTATTAAATTCAAACGCTCTGAGAGTCGCGAGCACAAATGAATGATGGTAAAATCGATTCCAAGTCGATTTTATCACTGATTCTATAGACGAATGATAAAGATACTGGCTAAAAAAACTTAATTTGCTTGAATATAAATGCTTATGTAGTCCCTTATTCTACCCGTACGGGATAGGATTGGTAGTTAGTACATTATTAAAGGCTGGATTAATTATTTCTTCTATGTTGTCGGACAGGTCTGGACTGTCCAATTAGGCAATCTAGCTCGGGCGTCCGAATTTGTGGAAAGATTGCTGTATAATGTAGGTGGAGAATATCATAATTGATGATTTGGATTATTAATCTCATAATACTTTTGGCCATGTCTGCATTTAATGTGCATTGAGTGTATATCACAAAATATGTCAGTTACTAAGACAGGTTGTTATATATATTTATTGTAATATTGAAATTTAATATTATAGTTGCTTCAATACACTGTACTATATTAATGTTACGGGAATAACTTTGTGTAGTCTGTTTTAGGGATGGCGGGCAAAAGTTATTATTAAACGAAACAATAACAAAACAATAAAAACATAGACAATATTTCATACTTAAAGTTACCAAGTAATATAAATAATAAAACTTTGTATATGAATTTTGAATGTTATTATAATTACTACCAGATACCACCGTCCTTAGATATAGACGCTGTAAGAAATATTAAACAATTCTAACGTTTCCAAATCTTCACCAACAATATGAACTAAGATGGTACCCTTGTGCCTGTAGTTATACTGGCTTACTCAGCCTTGAAACCGTACCATAATAATACCAAGTTTTGCTGTTTTTAAGAATATCTGATCCGTGGTCCTACTTTCCCGGATGAGCTTGCACAAAGCACTACCATCAAGTAAACAACTAACATTTAATTAAAACAATGTTAATTATATTTACATAAAATAGCAGAAGGTTTGTTTAGTATAACAATTTAAAACGAGATAAAAAATATATTTAATTATCCATTTTTGAGTCCAGTGTGTACAGTCGGGGTAGGGAAAGATTCGTCACCTTAAGATCTATTTTCGTGTGCTCAGTATGTGCGATAATCTGCTTTACCGATCGAGAATGACATATTGCGTCACAACGATTTGATGTTTAGATTCAAAAGGTACTAAGATATTAAGGCTTGGTAAAGGATTGAATTTGAGAACTGACGAAGGTTTTCTTACTCTGACAGTACTTTTAATATTCGTGGTCTAATATCGATGTTTAGTTATGATGACCTAGCGGCTAACTGCCATATATGTCACTAATAATGATTCTTCTTTTGAACGGAAAAAAATTGAATATAAAGTTATGAATAAATAAAAGTGTGGGCTAAATATAAAACAGATGAATTTTAAATAATGTTTGAATATATCCGAAGTGCTTTGAAGGGATACGCAATTTTTTCGTCATCCACAATCTTGAAGGGCTCTCGTATTTAAAAATCGGGTCAAGATTTATTCGGGACTAACAGAAGTACTTCCACTTATCCCTATATAAGAAGTGTCATTTGGAATTTTGATAATAATATGAATATTTTGTGAAGTTTTTCATATATTTTTGATGCGTACGCTTCATAGACATACTAAGTTGTTGTTGTTTTAAAAATAACATCATATACATATAAATTTAATTAATATTTTAACAAAATTAAATAACACTGATTCTGAATGCTCCTGAGCAAATAAATTTTTGACAGTACACGGGAATATTTGCCTTACTTGTCTACTTACCGTGTACATAATTATATGTATTTATTAGTGTCATTATTGGCGATATTCGTGTAAATTAATAAAATAAAATATGTAGACGTTGACATACGCAAAGCAAATACGCGAATACTGGGCCAAGTGAAGTGTTGCCATAACATGATTCTCTTTGTAAGCAACTGATTCGTTTAATGGTAAACAAATGAACAACGAAAGTGCAATAGGTGCTTACTTAGTACTTATTTTGGATTTAATGTATTATAAAGCTTCTACGTTCTCGACAGATTACACACTTGACTTTCTTGTAGGTTTTATTAAACTCTTCATCATGTTCTCCAATATTGTTTTCAACCGACTTCAAAAAGGAGGAGGTTATCAATTCGTCTGTATTTTTTTTTTATGTTGTGTAGCTGACACCGGCTCCAAATATAACAATAACTGTAACTACGTTATATAATCGAAAATCGACTTTTTAGTAGTCTAATATTTTACATTTCTTTTTACTTAGGAGGACTCTAAAAATATGTTGAATACTCAATTATTGTCATTACTTTTTAGTGTATATTTATTTGTTTTAAAATAGTGTTTTGTTTGAAATAGGTTTTTCTTTTTGTTAAAATTTTTATTTATCTATACATTTAATTTAGTATGCAATCTTATAATATATACAATACAAAGTAATATTATACAATGATTGTAAAGTAATCCTAGAATAAAATCAAATAGATATTAATCCTATAGAACAACACAAGTAATATCATTATCATTACACAGTATAAAATAAAGTCGCTTACCACAGTCTGTCCCTATGTGTGCTTAGATCTTTAAAATTACGCAACGGATTTGGATGCGGTTTTTTTAATCGATAAAGTGATTCGAGAGGACGGTTTTTGTATACATAATACATGGACAATATAGTAAAGAAACACTGTTATTATTAAAAGTTTTAAGTATTAGTAGTATGATGTTTTAAATAATCAAATTCTGTAGTTGTTTTAGTATGAGTATTTCACTCATGCTAAGCCGGGGCTGGTCGTAATATTAATAAAGTCCGTTACAAAATTTTCCTTGTAAAGATTTAATTTATGTGTATCTACATTTTAATCATGCTTTTTACATTTATGATATATTCATGAAGTAACGACATATGTAGCAAAATGCATCACAATTCATTTAATTTCGCCGACGAAATTGCATATTAATTGAATATTATTTCCATTTCTGTTAAAACCTGACGTTTTATCTTCATCTGATAAAAAACACACTTGACTCCTTTATTTATGAATGCGACCTTCGTTTAAATATAAATACGAAAATTAAATAATAAAAATAATTTTCTTTTGAATACTTTCTTGAATAATGCTAATTCCTTAACGTACTTACACCGCAATAAGTCACTTAAGACGTTCATTAATTAAAGGATTTCTTAACTTAACTTTGCTGATTATACAATCTTTATACAAGGGATCGGTTGAATAAAAGTTATCTCTTCCCACGACGTTTATCAAAATGTCATCGTAAATTATGAGATAATATTGCGCGTGTCTATTAATATTTAGCCGTTATACATATGTTTAATGAATAATAGCTCTTAATGACACGATCTTAAGGACATTAAATGCAAATGATTTGCTATTTATGACAGCAAAATGACCCTGGCAGATCGACAAAGGCTCGCGTATTGTCGCTCGTGAGTCACGACTCGAAAGTGACAACTTTCAAGGATAGTCGGAGATAAAAGTGTTTTTCGTATCCTGTTTATTGTTAAAAAAATATAATAGTTCCATTGTGGCGTTCGATAGACCAATGTTCAAGCGAACGTCGGATTGATTCCTGTTCTTATTTTAAATATATTATGATCTCGCTACTGTTCTAAGAAAATATACCATAGAGCATAGTAAATTGACAGCATTAATATACCATAGATACAATCTTAACTTAAAATAAGTTGGCTAATGACGTTCACTTGAAGTATCCGATGGAAAGTGGTCATAACTGGCCATAGACTTTGTAAGAAATATTAGCCATCGTTTACATGTCGTTGTCAATATTATGTCCTTTACGCCGAGTCATTCACCCTTTATACCGGAACTACGTCATAGTATTTCTGTTAGTCGGTAGAATATGTGATTAGTGGGTGGTACCAATAGACGGCCTTGCACAAAGCTCTACCATCAATACTTAATGTTTAATATTTTTAAGTTGTACTGTCTTTATTTTAATTTCAAATAATGATCGTGCTTTAATCAGCTTTATTAATTTTGGTATCCTTATCAATAACCTCGTGTTTTAATTGAACTACATGAATAAGTTCTAAGAATTCTTATCAATACCTACATGTGTATTCGTTGGATAAAACCCACGTCATATTTTTATATTAATTTGAATAAAGCTTAATTTGATATGAATGGCTTAAACGACCTACGACCTTTCGAAGATAATAAATGCCTGGAAATAGAAAAATGCACACATATGCAAAAGTGAGTTTCTGTTTGCGCTTTAATGTCCTAACTACTCCATCGATCTTGATTTGCGTACACACTGTCAGGGTTAGAGAAAATTAGCTACGTAACTAACACCTTTGTAGTACCTAACACGATCCCTACATACACACGAAAAACCGAAGTATAAATTAAAACGAACAACACTAAAGTTACTGGCAACAAGATTAGTGATACGATTATTTAAAAAAAAAAAAAAAAACTATTGACCTATTATTAACTTTTGTTCTCGAATGTCCATTTCGATGCAGCCTCGTATCCGACAAGAGTAATTGGTGTCAATTTTGACGCTTCTAGTTAGTCCCCTCGTTATATAGTTCTGTGATGTATTGATATTCAAAGAATACCATTCAATTATCATTGGTTTTGTTTTAGATTTTTGTTACTTTTACACTAAACTATCACCCACGTTATAAAGTTTGTAATAGCTGTTATTGCAAAGTCGATAAACAATTATTTTGTATATATTTATAATTTAAAAATATAAATAATAATATCGTATTGTAAATATCTTTTAGTCTAGAAGCCTTTCCGTTCGCGCAGGTTTTGAAACTTTTTTACTTTTCATACAACACATGGGCATTCGTGATTTCGAATCACCGTACATTAACCAATTATTCTAAAGCTAATCACAATTAATTGATGAACTTAGGCTTTTCTCGAGGTACACGAAAGCTCTCTTGTATACTATCTCTATTTTCCTAATCGTACAGTTTCCTCCTCTTTCAAAACTCTTACAAATAATGAAAAAGGTATTTTTTTACTTTAAATTAATATTAATATCATATGCAAATATATTTTACTCAAATAGAGCTCTACATGTTTCTTTTAAATTATTACGTTACATGTTTCAATGGAATTTAAAGTTACTATGTCAATTTTACCAAAAAAATGTACCAGTAATTAATCAATAGTGAGAATTAAAATATATATTAATAACTTTTTTGAATAAGATAGGCGGATGGGCCGTCTGGTGGTAAGTAGTCACTTATAGATATTGGTTTTATAGGATAATTTAATCATTTTTACATGACCAATGCGCCACGAATCTTGGGAACTAAGTTATTATGTCCATTGTACCAGTAGTTAAGACTATTTCTACATTTTTATGATCTATATAATCTAGTATTTTCTGAAGAGCTTTATCCATTCAGGTTTGTTTGTCATAAGATTTGAAGATATTCAGCGACAAAGTTAAAATAATATACATATATTATACGTGTAGTTGTTATTAGGTATGTTCTCTTAACGATCTTAAAAAAATGTTACATAAGAAAGTTAATCTCTGTTTATTTTATAATGCAAATATTATTCAACGGTAATTATGGTGGTGGGATTCTGAGAAGTTCATTGTGAATTCTTTCCCTAAAGACCCTCCACATGGATATCGAATGACGTAAAATGAAAAACTTCTAAACGATGCAACGTTTTTTTAAGAGACAGTATCAAATTAAAAGAGAATTCTGAACTGCACGTTCATTCATTGTCATGTCATTTTGTGCCTTGAACACGAATAAAGCCAGGTCATTACTTGCCTTAGTTGTATCTAAGAAATGTCTAAATGTCGTATAAAATGTTTCATTTTTATAAATTTTTGCTCAGTCAGAGGTTATCTTAGGTTGATAATCCGCCCTGAAATTAATTCAATTTAAATTTTACTCATCTTTAGTATTATTATTTATCTTTCACGTTAGTGGCAAGCCACTCGAATTTTTTGCTATCAGTTAGTGAAACTATTCGATTCTTCAATGCACTTTGGAATAATAACTACTCAGGCAATATTATAAAAAATTGCTTTGCATTATTCTTGCATATTTCAAAGTTGTATATGTTCTAAAAAAAATGCTGAATAAATTATCTAGGCATAGTTGTTTCGTAATAGGTAAACCATATCGCCTATTAGCACTTATTTTTGTTAAGTATTAAGAAATGGTGATAATCCCATTGTAATATATGCTCTAATATAATGTAAAAAGAGTCTATTTTGATTCATCATCATATGATTTTGATAATTTGCAAATCAAACATCGAACCAAATTTCGCAGAGTTATTAACTTTGCGAAATTTGGCTTATAATTTCCTGACATCGTCCAAGTGATATTTACCATAGAAATATGACTTATCAAACTTTGCTTATCGCGTTATTTGCGTGGCGTCCTAAATAATACTTAACGTAAATAAATTCCATTTGAAATTTTATATTTGACAGCGTAATCATAATCGCGTCCGTCGGTAAAGTGGTTTCAATATCTATATCATTAAGACTAAATTTCGTGTGAACGGTCGCGAAAATCCGTAAAGTACTTAATGTTTTCAATTCTCTGTAATCGGTTTAGAATTTCCAGAGTTCCACGCCAGTAATTGGATTGTAGAAAGTTGTCCGATGCGGGGTGAGTTTTTCGCGGACTTACCGCGAGGCTTTGCGAATCGTATCACTTTTAATCAATACCGCTTGAACCCCTTCTGTTTACTTTCCGCGGTTAGCCGGTTGATTAAAAAATGATCGAGTTATTGAAGTATTAAAGTAGCAATTCATTTATCATTTCATAAAGCTTCGTTTGATATTTTGTGCATAAACGTTGGGTAAGAATTCGAGTAATATTTAAGGGAATTGAATGAATATACCTTACTAATTGTTTAACTAGACAAATATTTAAACTAATTGAAAACTTTTGGTTTATATTATATGAAGATATTATCCTACTTATATAGATATATATTTATATAATTACATTGATATTTCTTAGTGGTAGGGCTTTGTGCTAGTCCGTCTGGGTAGGTAACACCCACTCATCAGATGTTCTACCGCTAAACAACAGTACGCAGTATGGTTGTGTTCCGGTTTGAAGATTGAGTGAGGCACAAGGGACATAGCATCTTAGTTCCCAAGGTTGATGGCATTGACGATGTAAGGAATAGTTAATATTTCTTACAGCGTTATGTCTATGGGTGATGGTGACCACTTATCATCAGGCAGCCTACATGCTCGGCCGCCAACCTATTCAAAAAAATAAAATAAAATAAAATAACTATATGTTTTAAATAATAGTGTTCATTGATGAGGAAGTTTAATAGTATACACATTTGTATGAGACCTTGCGTCTGTTTACAGACATCGTACAATGTGAGTTAAAGGCGTATTGAGTTCTCACTGAAGATAACGCAATATGTTTCCATATCAAACTCGAACGTCGATCGAAATCGCAGGATGTGTGATATTTTCCTTTCAATACGCCGCGTTAAGCGTAGTACTCCATTTTTTATAAACTCCTCGCATATCTTTTAATATTGAGCGAGGGAGCAGATGTTAGGATCCTTTTACCATCTTTCACTTATTCGGAGTCGCTCACGTCACGGGGTCTAATGTGCAAGAGGGTTCCACTAAAATGTACTAGACATAATCGCTGACACGACAGCCGTTGCTTTAGATTTATTTTCGTGATAAATCTCTCGTTTTTATTGAGATCTTGCGTTTGTTGAAACGTACAAGTATATTGAGTGTACTTTAAAATGAGTTGTGAGTATGTATATCGTTCAAAATATATTTCATTCAAGTACGCTTCGACAAGAAGTTGTGATTCGTCATTTAACAACTATATCTTAATATAGTTAAGTAATGTAGTAAGCTAACACCGGTTCGGAAAGTATATTCCACCGAAAAGAACCGACAAGAAACTCAGTAGTTGATTATGATGATATTTCGGAACGAGGTTTAGGAAATGTTTTCGTTTATACGCGCTATCAACCGTAATTCTCATTTTCCATGCTCTTGTATATGTAATGCAAGTAACTTATAACAATTTTAAGCATTTATTATTGTTAATTGTTGATTATTTTACAATTTTTTTATAGAGTTAGAGGACGACCAAGGAAACGATGGATGGATTGTGTGATCTTTCACATGTGTGTGATATGGTTAGAAAGAATGTTACTTGTGAGATGGCGTCTGACAGAGAAGTATGGAAGGAGAAGACATGCTGCGCCGACCCCAAATAATATTGGGATAAGGGAGGAGGATGATGATGATGATGATTGTTTTACCGTTAAATGGTTAGCGTAATGCGTCACTGCATCTTATCAACTACAGTGCACAATAAACGCATAAGTTTTAATTGTAAAGTGTGCATTAGATTCCGTTTCTTCGTTCAAATAATTTTAAGTCTTCAAGTTCATTATCTATAGGTATTTTAATAGACTTGTAAAGCAGTGACTTTGCGTCGATATTGGAATTTAAATCGCACGTTTATGTAAACTGCCTCAACATTAATGAGTCTTTTGTGTTTCTGCATATCTTTCAACTCATTAAATTTTAATACGGAACATTCTATTTTCTACTTAAATGTATTTTAGATTATAATCAAAATGTCTATAACGAATATATCGTCAGTCGTTACCGGATAATTGTAAACATTAAAATCACTACATATTAGTATAAAACGAAGTCGCTTTCTCTGTCCCTATGTCCCTTTGTATGCTTGAATCTTTAAAACTACGCAACGGATTTTGATGCAGTTTTTTTTATAGATAGAGTGATTCCAGAGGAAGGTTTTTGCATGGACAATATAGTTAAGAAACACTGATAGTTTTAGAGTTTGTAATGTGACGTCGCAAATAAACAAATTCTGTAGTATATTTAGTGTCAGTAATGTACCAGTGCGATGCCGGTGCGGGTCGCTAGTATTATCTATATTCAGATTTTAACAAAACATTTTTATCTACTCCGACGAGAGATTGTATGAAAAAATTTCAACGAATCATTCGATTTGCCATAAACGCTTTTAATAACTTATAATCGTTTTGGTTTGAATAGTCTATTTTTAAAATTCGACCACAATCTCGCTACATTTTTTTTTATAACGGTACTTAAAATTATCCAGTAACAAAGCTATAAAACTATCAACAATAGCAATCAAAACAAGAATTATTTATAGAATTTTGTTAACTTATACACCGTTCGGTTAATGTGTTACTGTATACGATTATATGCGTACGTAATAGTAAAAGTAAATTTTATTATAAAACATCGATATGTAGTGAATTCATATTTAAATTTAAAGTCTTAATGTCTGGGCCGGTTTTTATATGTAGTTTTTAAAATTAGGTTTCGTATAAAACGAAGGACATTATACTGGTTTCAATAAGTATTAAAATCATGTTAAAAAATAAAACTGTTATAGTTTTACTTAAATAGTTACTTAAAATGTTCCATTGCTGGACTGAGGTATTCCAATTTGGATTAGATGGAATTTCCATAAACCTCAATCAATCTCGGTTGAAGTTTATGGAAATTCCATCCAACACACGCAGGTTTTCTTATGTTATCATCTTTTAACGCGAGACAAACTACGAACATAAATTAAATACATTAAAATGTAGCATTGCCTGGCCATGGTTGAACCAACAACCATAGATTAAAATTCACATTGGAATAATAACTTGTTTATTAATTGAATTAGGATTATATTTCACGTTTTTTACTCAACAATTAAATTAGTAAGCAACTTCGCATCCATCGATATAGTCGAAACAATTTTAAGACACTAAAGTCTTAAACTGATGTTTCCCTAAAGATTTGTATGCTGGCATCATCTCTTAGCCGTGGGAAGCCAGCGAGTCACCAGTTTGATGTAATTTACACGGCTGTTTTAAATTGCAAAACTTCGAATGATAAAAAACTCAACGTAAGTACCAAGTTCTAAACTGTCAAAGTTGCATCAGCTTTTTTACATTGCGAATACATTACAAAGATTTGCAAGAGTGACAAAAAATAATAATTTTGTCAGCTTTCTTTTACCTTTCGATGGCTGTTTGATAGCCGAGATGGCCCAGTGGTTAGAACGCGAGCATCTTAAACGATGGGTGCGGTTTCAAACCCTGGCAAGCATTGCTGAATATTCATGTGCTTAATTTGTGTTTATATTTCATCTCGTACTAGGCGGTGAAGGAAAACATCATGAGAAAACCTGCATGTGTCTAATTTTGTAGAAATTCTATATATTTCGTGAATACATGTGTATGCCACAAACCCGCATTGGAACAGCGAGCTGGTATATGTTCCAAAACCTTCTCCTCATAGGGAGAGGAGGAATTAACCCAGCAGTGGGAAATTTACAGGCTGTTCTTGGTTGTTTGACATACAAAGCTACGGAACAATATAATAGGAGAATTATTTTATTACATTGAGGATTTAAACAAGAATACAAATCAAATTTAATAATAGCGATTGTACAAATATTTGAAATGGTTGCAAGAATGCTAGCAGCATTTCTCCATTGAAGCGCTTTACTAATTCTCTGGGCGAAAACGAACCAAGTATTCGGTCTCCGGTGGATACCTTGAGTGAATAATAAGTTTAGACTAAAACTTAATTCATAATATATTGATATTTTTATAGGGATAGGATAATCGTTTTATATAAAATTAGAAAAAGGAGTATGAGAGTATGAGTGCAAACGTAAACAAGATAATTGATATTCATTGTGCAAAGGAGTCTAACGTTGACGTCATCTGACGCTTGAAGTCTTATACTTACTCGTTTGACGCATGAAGTCTCAAGTAGCGCCTACCTTACACTGAGTCTTACATATCAAAAAGTAAGTTTTTGGCACACATTGTGTGTGTCTATCGACCGACAGTACTAGTCCCTAAGTTATAATTTAGGTACAGTATGTCCATTAACGTATTATTATATGATTATATAAAAAAATTGTATTAATTACATTACTACATTACATAGTATAAAACAAAGTCGCTTACCGCATTCTGTATCTATGTATGATGAAATCTTTTAAATTACAAAACGAATTTTGATGCGGTTTTTTTTTTAAATAGGTAGATTAATTCAAGAGGAAGGGTTATATGTATAATACATGCACAATATAGTACAGAGTTACTGAAAAATTATGAACGTTGAAAGACATTCTGCAATATATTTAGTATAAGCATTTCAACTGTGCGAATCCGGGCAGGTCGTTAGATAATTTATATAAATCAACAGCTCGAGAAAGGTTTTTCTAGATTTCACGTATGTATATTCCGGTACGTTGTTAAAATACAATGTAAATTATTGAGATAATTCCTTCTAATACATGCAAGTTTCAAGCAACGTTTGCCTTCTACTCAGAACATGCAATGAAGTATAAATATTTACTTGGAGATAGAGCTCTGTGCAAACCCGTCTGAGTGGGTACTGTCCACTTATCAATTATTCTACCGACAAACAACAGTAGTCTGTAATGCTGTGCGGCGGTGCAGGCACGAGGGACCATCTAGATCCCATGGTTACCGCCGCTTAGACTGCTAAGAATCATTAATATATCTTACAAAATACACTGTCTACGGAGTGGGAAATTTTACTTTAAATAAAAAATAAACCGTTTCTAAAATAGAACCAATTTTTTTTGGAAATTTTATCTTGACAGGGTTTAGTTGGAGTTTTGAATTTGGAATGTTTTGGTTTGCTCTCCCTCTAAACCCAATCGTATCTATAGTCTGGTGACAATGTAACGTCAAAAGGATAAGTTAATCGTCTGCGCCATACGAATTAATTACACGAACACTTTCGAGTTGTCTTCTAAACACTTAGCCATCTATATTAACTTGTGTTTTAACTTAAACGTATAAATCGTTCGAACTTTGATTCCGACTTAATTTAAAATATAAATTGGGTCCGGTACTTTTTATGAAGTTTACGCCAGGGGCGTTTGGCAGAAGTCATAGTATAACTCGACCGAGGCGAGTGAGAGGTGTAATGTGTGTAAGGGCGAGGCAATAAGCGCCTCCCTTCTTGACCGGATTAAATTACTGCCGCCATACAGTCTAGGGCTGACCGCACCCGCCTATCGATTTTCGGATGTCGTATCTTATCTTAATTACTATTATTATCTAAATTATTTTGTTCGGCATTCGTGATGTTTATGTTTCATAAAATATAATTAGTATCGGTATCTCTGTTTTTATGCCAAAATGTTTTTGCGGAATGTTTTAGGAACAACATACATATTATTTCTTTTAAATTTAATTAAAAATTATAGTTACATGGCATACGTCTATTGCATTAAATATATGTACCTACCTATTTATAAATAAACGGAAACGATTTTCTCTTCAATGGGCGAAAAAATGTGTCAAATTATTTCGATTTAATCAATACTTTCTATTTATGAATCTATACACATAATAGTATCGGATATTTTGTCGATAAATTTGATCATCACTAGTTCAGCGTTCTCCCGGTCTGAGTTATATAGCCCGGGGCGATGGCGGACCTGTCGCAGACCATTTCCTCTCGCAATCCACTCTACAAAGCTTTTCCTTTTGTTTATGATGTATTTCGGCTCACCCTCGTACCTGCGGTTGGCGACATAGTTTATTTTGGGTTAGTTTTTATATAAACGAATCATGTAGTAGAGTTTTTGTGATATTTTTTAATTCCAGATTTGTTGATGTTACGAGGTGTTAGATTTTTGAAATTTTGGAAGGTTTATTTTTTATAAGAATGTTGTTTTGCGTGTTTGCGCTACTTATAAAACTATCTCTTATTAATTCCTTACAATATACATAATAATTAGACGCTTATTTCTTTATAGCAAATTTTGCCGTTACAATAAATGTAATACAGAAAAACAATCACAGGCTGTCACTCAATCTTCATAAATGATTATAATTTAACATCATTGATAAAATATTTTCCTTTGCCTGTCCTTTTATGTAAAATAAATCAGTAAAATTATTCATAAAATATAAAATTATTCACTCATAATAAGGAGTTATTGTTAATTTTTTAAACTATTTTCAAATAAATTTAGGACCAAATATTTAATTCCTTTGCCTTTTAAATTTATTTAAGCGGTAAGCGTTGAGACTTTAAGCGTTATTAGTTGTATTCTTTAGGTTTTATCACTGAATAAAAACCACCGAATCCGTCCAGTCGTGATGTGATTATATGACAAAAACTAAAATTATTTTGATTTACCCATACAAATACAACGATAACGGTTATTTATTTCCAGAATATTCTACCAATAAGCAATAGACAGCTCAGGTGTGTCGTATTCTTCAATTTGTATAACAGTGGCTGTAAACGCCTAGCATGACAGGTGTTTTTTGTGAAATATAGGCCCTCACTGAAGCCGAGTTATCCTTTGAATTATATATAAGGGGTTCCGACGTGATCATGTCCTGGATTAGGGTACAAATTATGTTAGCATAGCGTATATACTCATTTTTTTATTAGGTTAAGATCACATGATATGTTAGGTATTGCATTACGTTTCGTAATCCACAGATAACATTATTGCTATAAATATTAATGTCAGTCAGTAGTAGTTTTGAGTAATATATACAAAGTAGCAAAGTTCAATATGTTGTATTATATTGTAATTAGTTAGTTCTGGATGGCAAAATAAAATTATGCTTTACAATGTTGCATCAATCTCTATATTTTGTTACAATGCCACGCAATTTTTTTCGAATGACAGCTCAATCTTTTTTAAAATAAGAAATGGTGTTACATGCCAGTCTTAAATGATATTCCATATAAAATAATATTAATTGTAGTTTTACAAATTATTGATTAATTACTTACAATAATAATTGTATACATAATACAGTAAATTTAATAGGTTCTGTTATATTCATTAATATGTATTATATGTAATCATAAAGGTCATGATAAATGACATAACACCGTCATACAGGCTAGGGTTACTCATTAACATATTATTAGTGTAGTCTTAATAAAGTTCGACTAATGAATTTTACAACTGGCATAATACAATTTTGACGCGTTTAGAGCACGTGAGTCTTATCCATAAATATGTAATTAATATGTAATAAATTTTTAATTTTGCGTTTATATTTCCTTTGGTCCTTAAAGATGAAAGAAAACATGTGTGTTTGAGGATCCACAAACCATCATTGGTACAGCTCCTTCCTTCATTTTCCTCCATATACTCTCCTAAAAAGGAGTGATGACTTTGACCCAGGACTCAAATACAAAGTATTACATATAAAACATGTTAAAGTTTACATGATGCTTGTCAAGACTCTTTTTTGATGTTAAATATATATTAGTGTAGGAGAGTATTAAATTTATTTGTTATTAAAAATGTATAGGTACTGTAATATACAAGAATTTATTTCCTACTTTCACTCAATAATTTGTGAAGACGTCGATGGTGTTTCGAAAATCTTTTTATTTTTACTAATCACTACATTACATAAATCTCAGCACAGATCTATTCATATCATTAATATGATCATTAAGATATACAGTGTTTATCTAAAAGGATACAGTGTATAACAACCAACGAATAATAACATTGTCACATTGTACTTCAATCAAAAGTTAAACAAACTCGATATAGTTATTAAAAATGTTACAAAAACATACGCCACGCGTAAAATACTCCATACAGTTAATTAAAAAACCTCGTTATAACGCAAACTGTAAAAAAAAATTGCACGTACTCTTTTAAACAATGACCGGCCGCCGCTCGATGTTTGTTTAAGAATTAGCATATTTGTGTTTCTCATGCGATTCGACGTACTATTTGCGTTGGCGAAAAGCTTAGGAAAATAGACGGTTATTTATGTTTATTTTACGTATCGCTCGGTAAATTGGTAAACGAAACGTCACAGTGATCACAATCGATTGTCTGATCATTGATTAAGTATTATTTAAAATCTTACATATCTCATATTAAATTATTTTGTATTCGACTAGCCGAATCTATGGCTTTCTCTTATAAAATAGAAACTTTCAACCCCGTTTTACCCTCTCAGGGGTGGTAAAATATGTTCTTAGCGTATGTTTACATCATATAAGTAACCTACCTGCCAAATTTCAAGTTTGTAGTTGTTAGTTTTGTGATTAATCAGTGAAAAGCAAAGTAACCACACTTTGCTTTTATATATGTATATTAAATTTTATGTTCTTATGGGGCCATCAGAGCGTTCCTAGTTATAGAATAATCAAATATGTGTCGCCGTTACCTTCAATTGTTTTTAACTTCTTTTTTGGATTTTCCGCCATTAAAATATAAATACACCATTACATTTAGCCTTTCAGCACCTTTCAATATTATTTATTCATATCTTATTAATCTGTCATTGTCAATATTTATCCGTAGGATTCGTAACCGGTAGATGATAATCTCTTTAAACGAATAATTATAAGTAATTCAGTGTGTATTATTATTCTTTTCAGTAAAATAATTGTGATATACATTTATCCATAGCGGTATTATCGCAGCTGCGAGCTCTGATCGTACTTGTTTAAGTAATTAATGGTTCGGAGCACTATCTTTGAAGTCCTTCCAAGCAGCCGTCAGTTGCAGATCGCGATACGATACGGACACTTGATAAGATGAAGCGCGATGAGTGTCTTGCCTTCGTTCGCGGTTACACTTCTCAAATACTGACAGTATAGATTGATTGGGCAACCTTCGCCGTAAATTATGACAGGATATCAGTATCGAATCAACATCTACACTTACTAAATCCTGTTAGTTACAACTGACTATCAACGAACAGCCCAAACCAGCATAGAAAGATGAATTATTTCTATATTATATTATAATATTATAAATGTGAAAGTATTTTTTTCTGTCTGTCTGTCGCGAAATTCAAAATTCTCGCTAAATTCGTTATGAAGGAAATTTAAACCTATGTCCTAGAAAGGACATAGGTTTAAATTTCCTTCAAAAAAGCCCCTGAGTTTCTTTCGCCGGTTCTTCTCAGGTCAGGGTATTTTCTCGTCCGAACCGGTAGTACTGTATCAATTGACTATCAATAAGAGAGTGTAATACTTCTATATTGAATAAAGCAATTTGAGTTAGAGTTTAAGTTTGCCTAACACATGACAACCCGAAAACGTGAGCGAAGCCGCGGGCGACTACTAGTTGAGAATAGGTTTATTTTTAAAAGTATGCGCTACGAAGTCATCTTTGGAAATTTAAATCGTAATTAGGGAAAATGGAAATAGGTAACTTTATAGAAATTTTAGAATCTTCAAAATCAAGGAAATAATCGTCTAAAACTATTATCGAATGAAAATTATGAGTGGAAATAAAAAAACAATATGATCAGTGGGCGAGAAATCGTTTAATCGTGTCAATCAAAGTGCCCTAAGAAACCGATTAAAATTCTATGCGATAGACGAACCCTTCAAATTCCTTGCCATAAATGACAGAACTCATAAAAACCAAGTATGCGTTCCCGTTTTCCGCAACGTCGAGTCGCTATACTGCGAAGAGGGTCGGTTGTTTCCAAAAATGGAGTACACCACGTCTAATACGTTAGTGGTCACGGTCCGAGAACCGTTCCATGTTGGGCACAAAGTCGCCGGTTTCGCCTTAGTTTTACTGGTCCGGAATCAGCTACTTCTTAACTCCGATGATAAATTACTTTTTCTAGCATTATTTCGATTTGAATTGTACTTGGAAATATATAATACTGTAGCTTCGAAAACGGCTTTTAATTGTTTACCTATAGTAGAATTACTTAAGTATGAATTCCTTTTGTTTTTTTTTTTTTTTAATATGGCCAGGAAAAAATAAACTAAACTTTTCTGGGTAGTCGTATTTTACTACCTAACTTTTACATAAAGTAAAGTAACAGCCTGTAAATTTCCAACTGCTGGGCTAAGGCCTCCTCTCCCATTAAGGAGAGGGTTGGGAATATATTCCACCACGCTGTTCCAATGCGGGTTGGTAGAATACATATGTGGCAGAATTTCGACGATTGGACTAGACTTTCACATGTCTTGTTTTACTGACCATGCGTTGTGGTTACTTACCTTAAAAATCCAAATAATTGATTCTGATTACGGATTTTACTTATGTATTAAATGCAGATTTCCGTTGAATATTGTCTCTGATAGCTTGTTAAAGATTCAGTACGATTGTCAATGATCGCGGACAATGTCATCAGCTGACATTACAATATGAGGGAATGGACGGTAATGGCGGCTTCATTGTTTTGTCTGTACGTCGAATGTAAACAGTGCTCTCACTGTATAATGATGTTTACAATCGATTATTAAATATCGATATTGTAATGATCATAATAATTGATAGTAATATTACACGTAATTATTAATCGATATCAAAATGTTGTCTCACTTGTCGAATATGATCGCCTTTTTTAATATATTTATATAATTAATTCTATTTAATGAACAGTTCTGGTAAATGTTATTTTATCCTAACTAGATGATATTTCGGCATCGTTCGAAAACATTGGTAATTAAAATAAGTAAATTACCAGTTTTTCGATAAATCATTTTTAATCGATTTTAAAACAAGGTAAGAAAAATAAGATTATATGTTACATGATGTGTAATTATCTGAAATACTTTGCAGTGCTTTAGTTGGAATCGATAATAAAATAATCGATATACTACAACGGAAAAAATCAATTTAAAATACACATCTAGCAATTTTTTTAGGCCTTTTTTTAAATATTTATATTACAATAACTCTCATGTTAACATGATGTAACATTAATAAGAAAAAATGAACACGTGTCAAAGTCGCGGCGTAATAAGCAAAAGCGATTTGTTTTAGAAAAAGTGAAGAGGAACGAGGTTAATTAAATGTTATTATTTGAATTCCTAGGCAAGGTTTTTAAAGTAATGCTGTATTCTAGTTTCTATTATTTTCATTTTTATCTCCATCTAAATAAAAAAAATGGATATAATGAGTGAGTAAGGTATTTAAATATTTAGAAACGTAACCAACGATTTATTCAGCCTTGAAAACTACTGCTAGACATATAGGTAAATGGCGCTGTACCGATTGGTCCAGTACCAACTGAAACCAGAGATTTCTCGCTGTTTTCTTTATGTCGGCATTTCCAAGTTCGCTACAAAAAAATGAAAATTGTTAAGCCATATTCTTTCTAGGTTATTTTAACGAACCTCCACATATTAAGCGTCCATATCCTTGATTAACTCAAATAGATATATATAACGAGGAGTTAGGCATCAACTTGTAATATCCCTTTTTATTCGATTTCCAAAAAATTATGGAATTTTGGCTATCATGTGTTCTTCTACGTTATACTAGCGTTGCCAGCATGTACATTAAAAAAAAATCCTAATTAAACTTTTTGATGCTTCGACATACAAAAGAGGTTTCTATGTATCTACGTTAATTATGTTTGTCTATAATGTTTTCAACTATTCCTTAATATCGATTAAAAGTAAGTCCACTATAAGGCTTCAATTTAATACTATAACGTTAATATGATACGAAATGGTTCTAATTGATTGAAATATTTGACGCTATAAAGTATAAATATTAAACGAGACATATTGTTTTGGTTCTATAAAAGTGCTATTAAATGTAGTCTCACAAGCCTTCGATTCAAGATCAAATATAGTCAATAGTTCATTCATAACGAGTTGCAAGCTCCGATTAACAGTTATATGCAAACGATGAATATATAGCGAACTGGATCGCGTTTCGCAGAAAAACTTGAATATCTATTTTGAGGTTATATATATTTAGCACAGATAATAAATAAAAGATAGGCGAGTCGGTCTTAATCTTTTATAAATGTGTCTGAGTGGCCTGTTATAAATTTAACATGGAGTATTATTGTTTATATTTGAAACTATCTAGACCTGCACCTTAAGCCGCGTCAAATTCACAAAACTTATCCCTTACGAAATTTTGAATACGTTATAATAACTCACTGAACTCACAAAAATGTTAGTAAGTTTACTCTTTGAAATGTATGTTATGCTTTTTACGTATTACTCACATTATCGAGTTACAGTCAGCCTGTGACCACGGCAGGTGCAGCTCGGCCACTCGAACGCCGGCTGAAATAATTAAAAAAATGGTTGATCGTGATTAAAACCCGAATATAACATCAACTATTTGTTAATAAAAGTACACTTTAGATTGTACATGCACGTATACCACAAAACTTAGAGGTAGGATCGGCAAATTCAATAAAACCGATTAATGCCAATTTACACAACCAATAGAAATTGCTCCCTATCGCGCCATTCGACGCTATTCGTCGCTATAGATTCTCGCGTCAGTTCAACATAAGAAATAAATATTGATAGTTTGGGATAGCGTACTTATTCGGATGTGATCGGATTTACGAATTTGCCGATGATATATCTGAAGTTGTGTCGTAGTATACATAACATTCTCGCAAATTACCTTCACAGGGAAAAAATCTGTTATATGTGCACATATTCCGTCATAATATCGTATGCGAAACAAATAATTCAAATCGTGCGTGATGTTTTGCAAACGCCATAATATTCCCGTGATGTCATTGGGAGTGCTGTCACGCAGACTTATGTCACCAGAAGAATATATATTTCCTTGAATTCGACACTGGAATGGTCTCATCGAAAATTTTACGATCGATTTATCGAAGACAGTGTGTCAAATGTAACATGAAATATTGCACAAGATTTATTTATAACATTTAATATCATAGTGGAAATTAGTTTCATAAAATTTGGCCGAAGTAAAACATCAAAGCAATTATACTGATATATTTTACAATGTCTTCATTAGAGTTTCTAGAGGGCCATTTTATGCCGATTTTTTTTTTATCAGATCACATCGTATAAATTTGTATGTATGTTGCTTGTTCTATTTCATTCTATTGTGTCAATGTGAAGGGTCAATTAATTTGAATAAAAGTCGTGTCGCTAGATTCCATGAAGCCTCGAGAAATGCGTCACTAGGAATATAATAATAATCCTTATTGTTGTATTGCTGTTCCTTACAATATTACCATTCTGGCAGTTTATTTCATAATTAATTTATTTGATTTATTTCATTGATTACAAAAAGTCGTATTGAGTGAGTGAGCGAATGAGTTAATTTTATGACGTATGCATTTGATGCGGGTCAACTGTTTGCCTGTCAGACGGATGATTACTGATCAGCCCGGTTTCAGGAGCTGTTTGACTAACTTCCCGTACCATAACACTGTTTCTCGTACATTTGTAGAAAGTTTTGTATTTATGACGTATATTTCAATAAATAATGATACGTTGACAAAAACAACCACGAATTCTTTTTTTTTGAAAAGTTATCGTGTAGTAATTTATTTTATTTTTATAAGACCACTATTAGACAAATTAAATTAGTGTTTAGAAAAAAAAATATTACAAGTCTGTGTTACGTAGAACGAGATATTAGAGATTGCCATATGTATACAAGATGTGTTCCGGATTTAAATACCATTTATTTACCCATCTATACATATAAAAAAAATCAAGTGTCTTTGTAATATTAAAATAGCCCTTTTTTACTCAATGCTGATATGTATGTATACGTACACGGTACATATACCAAAATAACATTTTTTTCATTTTTGTCTGTCTCTCTGTTTGTTCCGGCTAATCTCTGGAACGGCTGGACCGATTTTGACGGGACATTCACGGGCAGATAACTGATATAATAAGGAGTAACTCAGGCTACAATAATATTTTTTTTGTTAAATACAAACGCGTAAAAGGTCGCGGGCACAGTTACTTTGTTTATAAAACGCAAATTTTCCCTCTATTCTGGGAATAGTATTTTTTTTATTTAAAAGACTATAGAAACGAGAAATATCTGTTTAATTTGAAAAATTAGCAGAAATTATCGACGCGTGTAATTTATGTGATTTGAAAGAGATCCGTTTAATATAAGAAACTTTTAAATATTTTTATTGTTTATTTCAATTATTATATGATATTCTTTTCAATATAATATTCATACATAATGTATTATGTCCTTATTTAGATTGATAACATGATATACATGAGCATAACTTAGTCATAGACATTTAGGCATTGAGTTTGTTATTTATGAACTTAATTTATTACACAGTGAAATGGTGAATCCTTAAATACTTGTATGTATAGACCAAATTTTCTAATAAATATACTTTTTTAGTAAACTGTTTCTATAGATTTGCCAAAGTTTTCATAGCATTCTCTCTCAAAATATTACTGATGTCTTTAAAGGCATTGCATTACCGGTTTCATAGAGACGCTAGTAAAACTGAAATTAACCTTTTTCAAAGAAACGCTTTTGTGACGCAGGTAACATAGACAAAAGTTGGGTCTTGACACGGTTCCGAAACCTTGCACAAAGCTGTCCTCTTGACACGACAATTAGTTTGAATTGTTTGTTTTTTTTTTTCTAGTTTATTTTTCAAACACATGCGGAAATGATATTCTTCAAAAAATTGATGTCTTTATTAATAAATTTTACAGCTGTAACTGATGTAGCCAGTCTCTTCATTTTATTAAATATTCTCTAGTTCGAAAAAAGAATCCTAATTCGGATTCGTGTTTTTGGTCGTAACTGCTTGGTTGTAACTTTGTTTGAGTCTATGTCTGACTCTTCCGGTTGCATCAGATTTGCCTTCCCATTAGATTATAAAAAGTAAAAAAAAGTAAAGTAACAGCCTGTAAATTTCCCACTGCCGGTATAAGGCCTCCTCTTCCATTAAAGAGAGAGTTTGGAACATATTCCACTACGCTGTTCCAATTCGGGTTGGTGGAATACACATGTGGCAGAATTTCGATGAAATTAGATACTTTCAGGTTTCCTCACGATGTTTTCCTTCACCGCCGAGCACGAGATGAATTATTAACACAAATTAAGTACATATATGTAGTGGTGCCCAGGCAGGGTTTGAACCCGCATTCATCGGTTAAGATGCACGCGTTCTAAACACGGCTATCTCAGCTCATCATCATTACATTATAAGAGTCAGATAATAGAGCTGCACCACTTCTCACACACAAATTTATGTACTAACATATCACATATGTCGTTCATAGCTGGTTAATCTCCTTTGAAAAAGGCCACCATCGCCGAAATCATTTCTAACAACATCATAAATAATAACACCCTACCATGCAGTTCTGGATGTCTTCAATTTAAACTTTTAAAATAATAATTTAGAAATAGATATCATAGAAATTTTGGTTCTTTCAATACATTTAATAAATGTTATTTCAATCAGATAAATTTTAAACCCTGTGATGAATGAGTTTAGTGTTTACGTTATAACTTGTTTGCTTGTTGCTTTCTAAATTACACGTAATTAAAATGTAATCGAGTTAATTGTAAAATTAGGCATGTTTCCTTAACATTACGCTTTATAAGTTAACGTGTGGTGTGGCGCTAATAGACTCATTGTAACACAACTAAATTGTGAGAACGAACGAAATAAGGTTACACGATTCACGTTATTCACACATAACTTAGTCGTCTCATCATCACGTAGAATTAAATTTTGGACACTTCGACGTATCAAAAGTAATTTGTAGAGATTGTAGTCTAAGCTATAATAATAGCTAAGTATTTTTTAATAAATATAATTTTAATATAAAGATAAAATCATTGTTATTATGTTTCGGATCTATCAGTTAGTAGATATTGGTAAACAAATCTAAAGTAATTTCTGCCAAAGGCTGCAGCAACAACAGCCTGTAAATTCCCACTGCTGGGCTAAAGGCCTCCTCTCCCTTTGAGGAGAAGGTTTGAAACATATTCCACCACGCTGTTCCAATGCGGGCTGGTGGAATACATATACCTATGGCAGAATTTTTATGAAATTTGTCACATGCAGGTTTCCTCACGATCTTTTCCTTCACCGCTGAGCTCGAGATGAATTATAAAGACAAATTAGGCACATGATTCAGCGGTGCTTGCCTGGGTTTGAACCCGCAATCATCGGTTAAGATGCACGCGTTCTAACCACTGGGCCATCTCGATTCAGAAGGCTCATCAGATCAAAGGCTGCATCAGCCTACTGGATTCTATTTTAGGTTGATAGAAAATTATTTAATAAGCCACGTCATAATCCACTTATACAGTCGACCGTGTATAGGACGATAAAAAACATACATACATGTTTGCTTGTCACGTCACAGAGCCTTAACCTATGATGCAATTTTTATAAAGTCCAGTTCACACGTATTTCCTTGGTGATATGTTTAATTCAGATCACACATCTAGCCGCAAGAGAGCGCCACGTCTGACCGGAATGCTAACACCGTTTTGGTAAAGCTCTCTTGATAATGTGAAGGGACGATCGGCGAAGAGAATACGAATGATGCTGCATAATAATAATATAACTTTTCTAAATTTATTTGAAAGCTTCGGATTAATTTTACAAGCTAATGTACTTTTTTTCTGTGTGTTTTATGGTATGTTACAACTTATATAGACCACTGCGCAATTTTTTTTAAGAAAAATTAAAAAAGAGTCTTTGAACACTTATTTATATTATTGACACTAAAAACAAACCAATTTGGCGGCAAATCAATCGCCTTTTAGGCGCTTTAAATAAAACAGAATTCTAAAACAATATCAATTATTCTATTGCTGGCTTTACTTGTTCGTAGGTCATACACAATGTTTTTGTAATTGGTGGTAACTATTTGATTTTTTTAATCAAATTTGCATTTAGAATGTCACTTAATATTTGAATTAAAAAAAATTATGTAGTTTAAATGGAATTTCATATGGTAATAAAATCATCGTCGCTGTCGTCCACTTCTTATAGGCTATTCCAACCACAAGATAGAGCCAAGCCAGGCAAGGCAAAAAAAATACATCTTTGACGTTGAATTGACACGGTATCATCATTCGAGATCTTGAATAAGCTATGATGTTATGGATTCGCAAAGAAATACGTCTTGAACGTTAGCGAAGCTTTTTAGATTTTTGGAATTAAAATTAAAATCAATACAAATACTGAAGTGGAATAATTTTCTTTCATAAGATTTTAAATGAACATGGTTATTTTTGTTATTAAAGTTATTAATTTTAGGATTAAGACACCGAATAAAAATAAAAAACATGGTAAGTATCCCGAAATTAATAACATTTATTTTCTATATCTAAAGATTGATTATTTTATATCTAAAATGTTAATCAAGGATTGTATGCAGGCCTATAAACAAATAGCATAAAATATTTAAACCTTAGTTCATCTGTTGTTGATTGTTAATCATTCCTTTATCAGAATAGGGTATGGATGTATAATATTTATAAAACCATAAACATCCCTAGAAAAAATAAACAACTGATAATTTGATAGCACCCAAATGCCATCGAACCTATTTTAATATTTACGAGTACATCGTACGAAAAATTTATGAAAACTTTCAATTAATGTGTCAAACAAGACATACGAGTAAGTTAATATGACGTTAATCGAAATATAATTAAAGTGTAATAAAACTACTAACATAATAACACATCGATACATATTTTATTTATCCGCTTATTGTATATAATTATATCCTTTCACCACTCATCCACGAATCTAGCTATCTTCTGCCCTGCCCGTTCAAAATCCACCGCCTTTTGTTTTTCTCGTGCCAGGTAGTACCAGTCGTCACACCACGCCACGAGAGGAGGTGACGGGAGTCCCACTATACGGTGTCGATAACCGAATCAATAAATATACTTATAAATGTTATTCCAATTAAAAACGTATTTCAAAATCAAATCCGTACTAAATATTATTATTTCAATTAAAATTATATAAGTATATCTATGTAATTTCAGTAGTTCGGGATGGCCAAAATAATATTATCGTTTTACAATGATGCTTCAGTCTCTCGATCTTTTGTTGGAATGCCACTCTATCGATCAATTGTTTTCTAATAACAGTTCAATCACATTTAAAATAAGAAATAGTGTTACATGTGAAGTCACTTTTCCAGTTTAGCTAGAACTTTTAATAATTGAAACACACTGGTTTACACTTTTACAATTTTATTTTCTCTCTCTACAATTTCGACGCGTCCGTATAACTTTTCGAGAACATTCTACATGCTTCTACCCACATTCCATCATCCGCTTTTTTTTAATTCGTATATTTGTCTAGTGTTGCTATTTTAAATATATTTATTAGTAATTATTTTAAATTAATAATAAGTGTTATTTTACACAATAACACTCTATAATTAGATAATTATGACTTAATATTTAGCTTATATTATACACAATTTACCTAATGATCCTTTAAAAATATATATCTATTTTATATATATAAATAGGTAGGCTTACAGCTCGGCCTTCCTGTTCTTAGCGAGCCCCTTCGCGTTGAGGGGTAAATTATGTTTTTTTTTTTTTTTAGTTCCGTTTTGTTACATAAAATGTACTAATATGTAGTTATTTTAACATGTAAATATTCGTTTTACTACATTTTATCTTTTTACGAATATATCAATTAATTTCATTACAATGAATTAACTTAATATTACAATTAATTACAATTAACGTATAACAATATTATATTATATTATTTAACTATTTTACAACTATCCAATTATTAACTAAAATTATTAACTTATGAACTTAAATTAAATTTGAATAACTATTTATTTATGCGTATACTTAGAATTATGTAAAAAAAATTACATTACATGTATTAAATTGTACTATTAATATTTTTATATAATACTTATTACCATAAATAAAACATCAATCAATAATCATGTAAAATAAGTGTCTATTAAAAGTACTTTATAAGGTAATTATTATTATTTCAATCTTTATTATTATTTACAATTATTATAATTATATCATTTTAATTATTCATTATTATCAGAATCATTTTCGTCGGAACTACTATCTAAATCTCTAGTAAAATGTAGCCACGGCTGTATTTTGTCTACTGAAATTACCGCTTCATAGCGGCGATTATTTTTACGCGATAACGGAGTGTCCTCAATGACATACCTATCGTTAGGAAGAACTTTTATGATACGGTACGGACCTTGGTACTTAACAACCAATTTTTGCGACTGGCCATCATGAGGTACCTGTCGCTCTACTCTAACTAGATCACCTTCGGAATATTGTTTTGGAGCTTTTCTATGGCTATCATATTTTTCTTTGTCCTTGATTTGCTTTTCTATTATCTTTTCTCTTGCTTCCTCCCTATTTCGTACCAATTCCTCCTCAGAAGATACATTAATAGTGTCATTTAAAACAGCGCTTAGTATCCCTTCGCTTCTACATTTAATATTGAAACCAAAAAGTAACTCCGATGGTGTTTTTTGAGTTGTTTTATGTGTTGTAGTATTTAGTCCTAACTGAATGTCTAGAATATTCTCATCCCACGACCTTTCGTCTTTGCCGTGATTTAAAGTAGAGAGGGCATTTAGAATGGTTCTGTTGAACCTCTCCACTTGACCATTGGCTCGCGGAGTTGCCACTGCATTAATGATATGTTTGATGCTAAATTTGTTTGTAAAGTCCTTAAAGACGCTGCTTGTAAAGCTTGTACTTCTATCTGTGATTAGACGAGTAGAAACACCAAAATTACTGATATGATCTTTAAGAACCCTAATCGTAGTTGCAGACTTTGTGTCTTTAACGGGTCTTATACTGGCAAATTTTGTAAATCCATCAATCAGAACTAAAAGGTAACAGTTGCCTTTCTTGCTTTTTACAAAGGGGCCAAGATGATCCACGTGAATCGTATGAAAAGGCACGCTGGGTTTATCTATGGGATGAAGCTCTCCTTCACGCTTTCCTCCTGGTGTCTTATGATGCAAGCATTCAAGGCAAGAGGAGACGTATTTTTTTACAAACTTCCGCATCTTTGAAAACCAATAATTTTTACGGATGCGTTGCAACGTTTTGTCGAAACCGCAATGACCAACATCGTCGTGGTTCATTTTAAGTATTTGCCAACGCACTCCTTTTGGCACAAGCCACTTTATTTCCTCTCCTACGACTCTGTATACGCGGTTATTCTTTAATTTATAATTCTTATGAATGTCCAATATCTGTTCTGTATCAGAAGTGGACAGAATTTCTTTTATCTTTTTTATCTCCTCATCACCAGATTGTACAGTTGCGATCCAATCTTCTTCAGACTTTTCAGTGATCATGAATGTGTCGAGAAAAATTGGGGTTTCTGTCTCAGCAATTCCAACTGGATTTCGGCTTAATGCGTCCACGTGAGCCATACGTGATCCTGGCCTGTATTCGATGGTGCAATCAAATTCCTGAAGTTGAATCCACCATCGGGCAATTCGTGGTATTAAATCTCGTTTAACCAGAGTTGCGCGCAATGCATTGCAGTCTGTAAAGATTTTAAACGAGATACCGATAAGATAGATTCTAAACCGATTTAAGGATGCAACCACTGCCAATGTCTCAAGATCATACGAATGTAGTTTCCGCTCCTCTGGGTTGGTTTTTCTGCTAAAATACGAAACAGGCTGGAAAACCCCGTCACAATTAGCCTGGAGTAAGATATCAGCTAAACCTTCCTTACTGGCATCCGTATGAACTTGAGTTTCGGCTTTCGGATTATAAAGCGCTAGTAAAGGTCTGTCTACCAACATATCTTTTATTTTATTGAATGCCTCATCTTGATTACCGGTCCAACACCATTTAACATCTTTTTTTAAAAGATCAGTTAGTGGAGCAGCCAACGACGCATAATTTCTAATAAATCTCCTAAAATATCCTGACAGCCCCAAAAACTGTCTCAACTCATGCTGATTTCCAGGTTTAGGGAAATTAGCTACAGCCTCAATTTTACGCAGCCCTGGCCGAATTCCATCGGATTTCACTTCATAACCAAGGAAATCGATGGTCTCAAGGAAGAAATGGCATTTACTTAGTTTTAAGGTTAGACCACCCCTTTTGAGTAACACCAGAACCTCTTCTAATCGCTTAAGGCCTTCTTCTATGTCTTTAGAAGGAATGAGAATATCGTCCATATAGACGATAGCGTACTTGATTTTTGCCTCGAGCAATATTTTATTTATGGTACGTTGAAAAACCGAGGGTGCGTTTACCAAGCCAAAGGGCATCCGATTGTATTCATACTGGCCATCGGGCGTCACAAAAGCCGTTTTGTGTCGTGACTCTTCCGCTATCGATATTTGATAGTAACCCGAGGCCAGGTCTAGGGATGTGAAAACCTTGTTGCCGGCTAATTGATCGAGTTGATCCTCGATACGAGGGAGTGGGTAATGTTCTTTTTTAGTTTTCCGATTTAACGCTCGGTAATCGACGCATAGACGCTTATCACCAGTTTTCTTTTGGACTAGTAAAATCGGACTAGCATATGGTGAGTTTGATTCCCTAATAATGCCATGATCGACCATTTCCTGAATCATATTTCTAACTAAAGTACGATCAGCATAGGACATTCGATAAGGTCGATAGACGACTGGCTCTGCATCATCAAGTTCGATCGTCATTTCCGTCAAGTTTGTGAAACCTAAATCATGAAGTCCGGTTGAGAAACAATTGCCATATTTTTGTATTAATTTTTGTAATTTATGTTGTTCGTCCTTATTTAATTTATCACTACAGTTTAAATTTTCGGTTTTCTGACTTTCTGAAAATGTAACATTACACGAATCTAAAACGTTGTTTGATAATTTCGACTCTTTAGGAGTCACACGTGACAAAAGTGAACCCTTTTTTATTGTAAAAGTATCTGTAGAAACATTGTATATTAATAGGGCGCCTTGACCATTCCTAACCTCATATTCACCTGGAAGGAGAAAATATTCTTTACCTTCTGGACCCCTGATAGATCCATTCACGAAAACTTGACTACAAAGACTTGGTTCAGCTGTGATCTGAACAGCACATAACGTATTGGGAAATATTTCCGTATCTTTACTTGCCACTAAACGCGTCTTAACAGTGGGGGTCTGTTGGAATATAATTTCAGTAGGAGTCTTTGTAATAATAATATCTGGTTGCTCGGTAAAAGAATGACCTAGTAAGGTTGATTGGGTTATTACATAATCATCGACAATATACATATTTATGACCTTTTTGATATTTTGTACTTCAACGGTGACAATCGTCATACCTACTGGTGCGATAAGGTTAGCACCAATACCCCTGAGTACAGGCAAATCATCTGGTACAACTATTTCCAAATTAAGTTCCTTAGCTTTAGTAAGCCTAATAAGGGAGCATTGACTTCCTAAATCTAAATGACAATCAACAAAGTTATTGTTTATTTTAATAGTAATTATATATTTGGCAGTTGGATCATCTGTATGACTTAATTGAGCTACGCGTTTTTCAGTTTTATCGTTGGTAGTATTAGAGTCTTTCTCACGATCTTTGTTAAATTTATTTTTAAAACAATGAATGGACAGGTGGCCTAATTTTTCGCAAGTAGAACATTTTGCATGAGGTTTGTTACATCTAAAACTTGGGTGGCCTACTTCATCACAATTGTAGCAAACCATTTTTGTATCAGGTTTTGAACCACCTGATCTAGAAGTTGATTTTTCATTTCCGGCATTTCTACGCTCATTCCGAAATTTAGAATACGATTCATGGTTTTCGCGGCTTGGTCCGACTTTAACAGTCCTAAAATATTTTAAGACCTTTTCCGGTTCTGAGAACTGCGCAGCTTGCGCACCGACTTTTACGGCCCTATCTTCTACCCCGTACAGTAGACAATCTACAGCCTGGCGTCCATATATCTTACATCTATTTAACAAATTAATTTTAGCGTAATAATATTGCTCAAGAGACTCTCCATATTTTACGCGCTTAGCTAGCATTTCAGTTAAGAGTTCAGCGTAATCTTCACGAACGGGAAATGATTCAATTAGTTTATTTTTCCACTCGACCCATGTAAATTTCATACTAGGTAAGCTTTGATACCACGACTTGGCTACACCAGTTAGTTTTGGAAGGGCATAATGAATGATTTCCTTATCATCCCAACCGTATATTTCAGAACACTCTTCCACTTTTGTAAGCCACGTTAAAATTGTTTGCTCTTTAGACATAGGGTCGAACTCAGGGATAATGTTAGTATTAAAAGTTAACTTTGACTTATCTGAACTCTTGACTGACTGCAATATTGACAAAAAATTATCTATTATATTATCCTCATTAGAACTATCTCGACGTCGGCGTCGCCTAGAGGTACATGGTTGCTCACCTGGATCACTTGGACTTCTATTCCTCTTACTTCCGGCTCTGAATGAGGAATTTACATCATCATCGTGCGCTCTTTCGATTCTAGTCCTGCTTCTTTCTCGCATAACACGTCTCGAAGAACCGGCACCAGGCGATCGATCCCGTGCGACTGAGGGCGTGCGAAGAGATCTCTCCATATTTCTTTGCTCCCGAAAATCATTTAGTTGCTGACGCTCTCCGTCAGGCCGGCGAATACTCTCACCCTCGGTATCACGCTCCCGCGATACCCTGGGTTGCTCGGAATTATAATGTCCAGCTCTCCTGACCTGACCCTCATACCTGGGTTCTCCTGGCCAGCTTGCACGACTAGTATGTTGCCTTAGGTCTAGTGCGTCCTGACCCTGACCCTCGAACCTGGGTACACCTGGGTCTGCACTAGTCCTATCATAGGCTGCTCTTTTTCGTCGATCATTGCCTTGATCCATAGCAAAAAGCTGAAACTGACAAATCTCAGTTTTAGATAACAATTAATATTCTCTTTCATAATAACCTGTTTTAATATTATGAAACCAGTCTAGGTTTGTAAGTTCACGTGTATTATTTCTTAGTCAACATAAAACACATCACTTTGTCATTATGCTAAGATTAAGCGTTTTATAATAATAAAACGATTAGGTGATCATAATTAAATAATATATATATCACTAGTCAATGAAAGAAAAATCATTACGACACAAAATTAGTAGTACACTTTTGTCGCATAATATTTGTATTTATTACTTTTATTCAATCTAATGTGTTAAGTTATGCCTTCGTTATTATAAATCACAATAATTTTATCGATTTAGTATTATTACTTCTTACTTCTATTTATAATAAAATAAATTTTAATTTTTAATCACACTTAGATGTAGGTAGAAGAAGAGAAAAAAAAAATCCTTATGCAATTAGATATCAAATTTAAAATATTAACGGTCAGTAAGTGACTTATAGTTTAGCTTTAAAGTACGTTTCTTTGGATGAAAAGAAAAAACAATTATCAAAATAATTATAAAATTAAAAACCTACACAAAGTTCTAAAAAAAATAAAAATAATGTACTATATGTACCTCCACGTTACTTACAGTTTCACGGTGGCGTGGAAAGGAAAATGATATTATCTTCCTTCGATCCCACTTATGAAGTTGAAGTCACTTTTCCAGTTTAGCTAGAACTTTTAATAATTGAAACACACTGGTTTACACTTTTACAATTTTATTTTCTCTCTCTACAATTTCGACGCGTCCGTATAACTTTTCGAGAACATTCTACATGCTTCTACCCACATTCCATCATCCGCTTTTTTTTAATTCGTATATTTGTCTAGTGTTGCTATTTTAAATATATTTATTAGTAATTATTTTAAATTAATAATAAGTGTTATTTTACACAATAACACTCTATAATTAGATAATTATGACTTAATATTTAGCTTATATTATACACAATTTACCTAATGATCCTTTAAAAATATATATCTATTTTATATATATAAATAGGTAGGCTTACACATGCCAGTATCAAATGCTATGACATATAAAATAATATTAATTAGTTTAATAAATTATTGATCAATTAATTACAAAATAATTGTATATAATAAAGGAAATTCAATAGCCCTGCTGTATTAATAATATGCAATAATAATGTGATATAAATTATGATATAGAATCAAATGTCATAACACCGTATTGAAGACTAAGGGTACTTTCGTAACATATATTTAAAAAAAATAGGACAGAAGTAAACCTAAATATAGAACATAAAAAGACATCAACAACGTATGACACAAATCAATCGTCACTAATAATCGCAGTTCTGCTTCCAATCACGATCAATTCAATGCGATGAATGGCTCAATTCATTGCATGGCCAAGGAAATAGTTGCGTCTGATCCTCATTAACGATGCTTGATCATTTGATTTGCGTTATACAGCGATAAGTTAATGTCAACTAGTATATTATTTATCTGATTATTATAACATTTAGTTGTTAGTTCACTAGGGTTTTAATGGTTTGAATTTTTAATTATGAACATCCTGTACATAGATCACTATTGACTGAAAAAAAATATAAATAATAAATATGAGACAACATCACATACATTACTCTGATCCCAACGTAAGAAGCACTTGTGTTATGGAAAATCAGAAGTAACCATGGTTTCGGAAACATAGTTGCATGTTTTGTTCTAACGCTTTCATAATTATATTTACAGCGATCCGGCATTAGAAACATTAGGCCCGGTTGTTTTACGTTTTCCTAAAAAGGAGAGTATTTAGACTGCTTCAGATTAAAGTGAAATTTCTTGAAAGAAAAACTTTAAATAGTTTTACAAGCTAGCCTCAGAGTCTGCACTGGCGTAATAATTTGTGGAAATTTAGTCGCATTTCATAATTACGTAATAAATCGAGAAACATATATCTAATGGAGTAATTTCGAATCTAACCGTACATAAATATATGATAGAGTATCCTAAATTGATTTGTTACATAATCTTTAAAGACGTCTGCAGACAGCCGTGACACATTTCGATGCCCGCATTCGTCAATTAACGCTCAATAAAACATCGATAACAGTTACGTATCTCCAACATTATTGGTAACAGTAGGAATGAAACAGATAACCTACTTTTACGGTTAGGAGATGCGCCTACGCAATTATACAATTAACTATTCTCGAACAATATTGTAAGAATAATACTTTTTGACACCTCAATAGCACGTGAGCTTTTCACAAGTTCCTGCTTTCTACGTCTTGTTAAGATTTGATTGTCATAAAATGAAATGATATGGTAATTTTATGAGCCTCTAAGTCACCGCGACGTTGATATTAATAGGTGCTGACTGTAAATATTTATTGGCGCCACAAGTCTATTATTTTTTTTTATTTATTGTATTTAGGTAGGCAGATAGCCTACTTTTTGGTAAGTGGTTACCCATGCACATTGGCAATGTAAGGAATGTTAACCATCTGTTTGAATTTGATCTTGAATAAGGTTTGCACCAACCTTGAGAACTAAGATGTAATATCTCCTGTGTCTAAAGTAACACTGGCTGACTAAAACCGCACACGACACTTCCTATTATGTAATGGCTGTCTATTTGGTGATAAAACGACAAATAAGTAGTATCTACCATGCGGGCTGGCATACAGTTCTACCATAAAGCTAGTAGTAAGTAGTATACACCCCTACCATCAAGCTTGGAGTACACATAGATATATATTTGTTATTTCGAATATACAAGTTAAGCAGATTCTTAAAATTCAGTTTATTTAATTGTAAAATGTATCCTATGAGGTTATGTTTACTTCCTCACCAATCATTTTGACAGTATGAACTAAACAATATTTGCATTTAATTATACACCATCCAATAAGAAATATAAAGAACAAAGTCCATAATTTAAAAATAAGTAAAATTGCATTAAAATCTAATTGCAAATTAGATTTATGTTTGTTGACGCCGATTTAACGCAATTCGATTTATTTCAATGCTCCCTTTATTTAGTTAAATGAGGGTAGTTGTTAAAACTATTTACTGAGTCGTGGGTACGGTCCGACAGCCCGAAGTTTCTTGCGGTCCGACTGTAGCAGCGTTATTAACTTTAGTTTTGATCGTTAGTTGGCTTTTACTCTTCCTAGGGTTATGTTATGAATTATTCATGAGTTGATAAAAGTATAGCGCCATACTCCGATCAGATTTTTTCGTTGCAACTTCGATTCACTTGAAATTATTCGTTTTATTTAATACAAATGTTCTCTCGAGGTTGCGGGTTCGTGCCCCACGTTGTGCACATACTTACTGTCGATACCTTTGGTCCTTAGAGTTGTGGTGCAAAAAGCTTCATCATAAGTATAACACCACGCCTTGTTGCCTCCACTGGTGACAGAAGGGCTGGTTTTATGCCCTGGTATATATTATATCGGAATTGCCATTCAACGGGGAAATGCTGCTAGCATTCTTGCCACCATTCCATGCGGTCAAGATTTATACAGTAACTAGTTTTAATTCATATTTGTATATATTTAAGCATTTAATGTTACTAATTCCTATGTTAATGATAAACATATTTGTACAAATACTCGTAAAATAATCTCGATGGAGAATACGAACATAATACCTATTAACATTGTATAAAAAAATATTATTATGTCTTTATCCCGTGGGACTTTTAGGATAAAATGTATCCTATGACACTCCCGTAATCAAGACAAATCTAACGATACCTCATACATCAAAATCCATCAAGCCGTTTAGGCTACAGGAGGTCACAAAGGAAAAGACATACATACATACTTACATACACTCGAAAAACATTACCCTCCTTCTTTGGCAGTCGGGTAAAAATACGAATGTATATCCTAACGGTTCCTTCCTTGAACATTTTCACTTTAAAACAAAAAAGAATCGTTATACACAGAAAAATTGAAAAAGTATGAAATTACAATTTCTATAACAAAAGGAAACTTAATTACGCAGTTCCTATCCGGAACTGTAGTCCTTTTTTTTTCATCTGAAAATATTACAATAGCGAACACCGAAAGCGCGTCTAAAAAGTACAATCAACGCGAACCGTTGCATTTACCGAGGCGACAGTGAGCGCGATTTTACCGCATTCAATTTTACAATTTGAACATAAAAAACATTTTACATCCCGTCATGTTCTATTCAATTGAATTCACTAAAAGTTAGTTCGAGCCTAGAAGAGTTACTCCAACTCTGTCTTCACGTACACGCTGACCAACCATTATGGTATATTATGTTCTCTTTATCCTTTTTCCTTGTGACTTTTATTTTCCACTTGAATTATAGTTGTTTTTTGTTTTCTTTTATTGAATCTCTTAACTTACTACACGTTGGCTAGTGGCGGTACTTATGACATTAATTGCAAAATAAATCTATATTTTTGTTCAGTGCTCTCGACTATTAAAAACAACTATTAATATATCGTTTTTTACACAATAAAACAAATTAACATCGTATGAACATAATTAAATGACACTGACACAATATTATTAAAATTCCGCGTCATAAATTTTTTTTTTTCATATATTTGTATACAACAAAAGACAAAGATACGGGAAGGTCACTTGAAGAGGCAGTATAACGGCTTTTCCTTGGGTGAAGTTCTGTCTAATTCACTTTACTGTAAGCTGCTTAAAAGAACTTCATTACACAGCTAACAATAATTGTACATACACATTGCAAGCACGAGCGAAAAGTTTAAACATATAATTGTTTGAATATTGTCTACGAGTATGTGGAACCGTTAGGGTTGTTTGCTGCTCTTGCCTCGAACAAGAACTACCATTACGATACAGCCTCTGCAACGCCTTGCAATTTTGATACAATTCCTTATTTCAATTCACAATTAAACCTACTGCCATATGATTTATTTATTTATTAAGGCAAACACAACAGGTTACAATCACATAGAGAATATTTCTTAAACATTAATAGTATCGAACAGATTATAACCCTAAGGGTGCATGCACAACATGACGGGATTGCCAATTATTACAGTTAACAAATTCCAATACAGGGGATAACTGTGTATTAGTATTAAACAATAACAAAAGTAGGTATATCAAACATAACAAACATAATAAAATTAAATTACATGGACTAAACAAAAAAAGACAGAAATAAAATATTAAAATTGATTAATTCAATGAAGTTACACGAATTAAATTTGCAAGAAGAAAATATAATAATAAATGGTATAATAAACAATTTTGGTTTGAATTTACAACAAAGTCTGATTTATATGATTATGTAATTAAAACAAACACACATGGCTTAATAATATGATTGTATCAGAAGCAAAAGGTCATAAAAGGATTTTCACTTTCTCGATATCACGAGACTAAAAAACGGATTGCTTGACCTTTGTAAAGTCCAGATGTTCTGGTTTCCACTCTTTAGTTTAACATGACCGACTGACAAGCGTAACATTGACATTTGCAAGGGCCGGTACATTTTATCTTATAGCAGTGTGAGGTCTAACAGAGGAAACCAATTTAAGGGATTACAATTTATTACGGGGCTATTTATACATAAAAGGGCAAAACATTTTTCCGAGTAATAGACTTAAACAAGTAGCTATTTAGGTAGGTACTTAGTAAGCAGTGTATTGGAAAATAGCCTTTATATACAGAGTGGCACAGACTAATTAACTTCAACATTTTTTTATTATTTATTGATTTATATTAGGAACAATGGAACACGTAAAATTAACAGCATGGCAACACTGCAGATAAGTGCATTAAAAATGCAGTTTTTCGGTTTATATTATAGTCTAACCTCAGTTTTAAATTTCTATTTCAGTTTTTTCAACACTAGTTAAATAGTAATCGTTAAGTATAAAATTTTAAATAGTAAAGTTAAAATTCGTGGTAAAGTTTAGAATGTAAATTAAAATACAGAAACAATATTAACGTTGACAAAAAAGTCACGTGATAATTTGAATTTAATGTATTTATTTATTGGTCGTATTTTACTAGAAAACTCATTACTTCCTATTTCTATTACACTTGTAAGTATTCATTTCATCTTCTCATCAACAAACATATTTTACCGTCACTAAACATGGTAAATACTTCCAATGGAATTCTTTTTTTAAATCATTCAAACAGTTGACCTACAGCTTCCAATGATACAAAAAATTCTAATGAAGCCCACATTACGTATGCAATCATTATACACGAAATTAATAAACTGTCAAAATTTATTATCTATGGAAATATGAAATGAGTTCCTTAGGTTACTTAAAGTGTGGTTTTTTAATCACGATCGTCACCTTTGATCAGGTAATTAAAAGTCGTATGAAAATTGATAGCGTGTTTCTTTTATTTGTCTATTGGCTGTTTATCTTTTATTTTAATCTGTGTTAGGGGCTCTGAAAAAATAAATATTGTCTTTCTCACATTAAATTGCTTATATTATTATTATTTTTAGTATACGTATAGAAAAATTTTAATAAAATACAATGATCTCTTTAAAACTTCTCAAATTACCTATGATAACGAAACATATATTTTTTATTGTTTATTTGTTAAAAAAGTAGTAAGTAAAATGTACAATTAAAATTTAGTAGTCAAAACAGTTTTGAGTTGTTAGTATAAATTTAAATACATATTACGTTTGAATTGAAAATTCAATTTATTTGCGGTTCCAGCTTAATCCTTTCGATATGTCATTTGGGTTTAATCCGGAACTGTGAAGCTAAAATGTATTTAAAACAAAATTAATGCACCCCAAATCAAATGAATAATTACATTGTGTGCTGTATGTGCGTATTTTTTATATATTTTTTTTATAAATATATTGCTCATTGGTTAGAACGCGTGCATCTTAACCGATGATTGCGTTTTCAAACCAAGACGAGGACCGCTGAATATCATGTACTTGATTTGTGTTTATAATTCATCTCGTGCTCAACGGTAGAGGAAAACATCGTTAGCTGAGCATGTGTCTAATTTCATAGAAATTCTGCCACATGTGTATTCCACCAACCCACATTGGAACAGCGTGGTGGATGTGTTCCAAACCATCTCCTTAAAGAGAGAGGCCTTAACCGAGCAGTAGGAAATTTAAGAATGTTGTTGTATATATGTATTTTTGTTAAGACTTTCCCTTCACAGATTGTCAGTGCCTTCCGGTAAACATCTATATTATTTTTATTAAAATCTATTTTGATGAGCTTGCAATTTTTTTTCGAATTGATCGTAGGTTTTACTATATTGATTTTAGCCTTTTACTAAAGTGGTATCGACAGCGTTACAATTGAAATTTCATATTTATATTGCCTTCTTTACATATTAAATAACTTAATATATATTTTTTTCTTGTTACAGGTAAATGTGCAGGCGAAGGAGTATTATATTTCAAACGGGTTTAGTAATGAAATATAAATTAAAGGTTCCATATTGACATTGTATTTTTAAAGTTTTCATCAAAGATATTTCAATAGTCATCTGGGGCGTAAAATCGTTTAGCTAAAGAACTAAACTTAAATAAAAACACACTATAGGTAGTGAAAAAGATACAGCGTTTCCACAGACAATTGATTGGTCCAGACCGGTAAAAACGGGGTC
Organism: Vanessa cardui; assembly: GCF_905220365.1. Classification (NCBI taxonomy): domain Eukaryota; kingdom Metazoa; phylum Arthropoda; class Insecta; order Lepidoptera; family Nymphalidae; genus Vanessa; species Vanessa cardui. The sequence goes on along the minus strand of NC_061127.1, from coordinate 4,152,949 downwards.
GAATGAAATCTGTTTCCACATTGCTCAGGACAAACGACTTGTTTCTTTTTATCTACGTTTCGGTCTGAAGACTTTCATTTCAGTGACCTTTACTCGGAAGATTTTTTGTATTGCTACACTATTGAGTATTTATATTTATCATCATTGTGTTATTTATAATTCTAATGCTAAGATATGGACTCATAGCTCTACCCTCATAGCAACACTTAACGCTATGATGAAAAAAAGTATTTCTAACTCGCATGTATAGTTGAAAATGTATCCCAAGGGTTAGCGATGCCTTGATGTTATGAGAGGTGGTTTGTTTCAGTGCTAGTCTCTACAGGTGAAGGTTAATATGAAAAATACACTGATTAAGTAAATTGCTTAAGTATAAAAACGAGTGCGACGTATTTTTTTACTCGATCGTATGTTTAGTGCAAGCAGTAACACTAAGTAAAGTTTTCCCAAGTTTCCATTGGCGCATTGGCAATGTATGGTTGAATTTTCTCACGGCGCCAATGTTTTGACTTAAAAAATTACGCATAGGTGACCATTTACCAACAGATGGCCTTTTAACTCGTCCACCAAAACATATTTGAAGAAAAAGTACTATAATACTGACTAATTCATAACATATATGATATAAGTATCTTCATATATTGTAATCAAGAGTTTGACACGCCTTAAGCTGTTGACAAAGAGAGTCGTTAGATGAGGCGTCGCGAATCCGTTTGCCTATAATGATAATAATATTCTTTATTTAGAAATAACATTGTAAGAGTACAACATTTTTAAATAAAATGGCACTTTAGACCCTTTGGTTCTAAGATATATATTTTATATGTTAATATTATAGATAGGGAAGTAACTCTATCTATCTGACCTTTACTCTTACATAGGCAAACTATTGATAAAACTAAATTTGATAAAATTTGTAATGAAACAAGCTTAAACACCAAGAAAGGTCAAAATCTACTTTAATGCCTGGCTCCAGAGGACTTACAGTGAGCGAAGCCGGAAGCGAAAATTATATTAATATACAATGATAGGAATTCTGCGCATATTTTTTTAAATAGATTTTTTTTTATATTATATTTAATTTTGAAAGAAGTTTTTACAAAATGAATCAACTAAGTTCTAATTGAAATTACAAACGATTTAAAATATATACAATTATTTTTAAATTATAACTTTGTTTAATTGTTGTTAATGCGAAAGTTAATGTTTAAATGTGTTTTATACAATCGCTAAAACGTCAAGTCGCATTCTAATGAAACACTACACGCAGGGAGTACTCTCTACGTATTACGTTTCATTGACCTGTAATCGGATACAGAATACATATTTTATTTATTTTGTAATTTATAACTACAAGTAACTACTTCTGAGTTTCTTATCGATTCTTCTCGGCGAAATCTACATTCCGAACCGGTAGTAGAGTTTAATACAGTTGTAAAATGATGATTCAAAATTGCTTGTAAAAATCTATGTGAATAAAGTGTATTTTCATTTGATTTGATTTTGATATAAAATGATATTTTCTGTTCATGCGTAACGAAGCGAGTATTGTCCACTTGATAGCGTCAAAATAGTTCTTATATTATAAATTGATTCGTGATGATCTAAAATTGGGAAAACGATTGAACAAAAAGGTTTTAATAGCAATATTTAAAATAACTTTTTAAATCTATGCTTCAGCAAGAGCAAGCACCGCTGTTTCATGTGCTTAATTTGTCTTTATAATTCATCTCGTGCTCAGCGCTGACGGAAAACATCGTGAGGAAAAATGCATGTGACAAATTTCATAGAAATTCTTCCACATGTGCATTCCACCAACCCGCATTGGAACAGCTTGGTGGAATATGTTCCAAACCTTCTCCTCAAAGGGAGAGGAGGCCTTTAGCCCAGCAGTGGGAATTTACAGGCTGTTGTTGTTGTTGTTCAAAATAACTCTGTCTGTATGTAGCTCTTTCACGGCCATACCAACGAACCGAATTTGTGGAAATTTGGTATGAAGCATACTCGAAGTCCATGGAAGGGCATGGACTACTTTTTTTGCCTAATACATGACAACCAATGCCCTAAAATGCGAAGCCATGGGTGACTAGTTAAATATAATATTAAATTTTGACATGGTTCTATCTCAATACATCTTGTAATAAATACAAATATTTCACACAGCTTTGCACACTCTATTAACACAGACCATACAAACACACATCGTTATAGCCTTTTCAAATATTTGTCAAGTTCCCTGAGCGGCGACCTCAGCTAATGCAGCAGTCAGACCACCGCGTGACATTGTAAAAACTATCACCAACAAGTTATTCATTCATGGAAAGGATCGCTTTCTTTGCGATCATGATGAACCGCTTTTGTATCGCTATATTATCTTGTTTTTTCTTTATTTGAGATGTTTTTAAATATGACGTAGATACAATACAGAAAATGAGATTCGATTATTTGATTTAATTATTGTAATTTGTGTGTTGGAAGGTGTTGGTCATTTATCTCTAAACCAGTTACACACAACCGGTCGAGATCAAATTTTTGCAAATATTTTTTGTACCGACGACAAAACAAACAAGTATATAAAATTTGATACGTTTTATCACCAAGATCGAATAAAAACTTATTTTAAAAGTTCTTTTTTTGTTGCCAAGTTGTGAGCAATCGAGTCAAACATCATCGTTCTTGTATCAATTTTTCCGTTTCGTTAAAAAAATGTTCTCGTTACGTGACAAAGGGTCGGTAGTCGTCAACTCGATAAATGTGTGTCGTCCGGACGCCGTGAATTGTGAGACAAATTGAGGATCAGGCCTCGAATCTATGAGTTCAATCGGGGACCAATAACGAAAATATTAGCGATGTGTGTGTATAATTTATTTGGATTATATATTGCAAATCACACACACAAATACATCTTATTTTTAGTTAACTGATTTCATTAGTCTATGTTTTAGTGTGGAGTAATGAGATAACTAATTAAGATAAAATGTAAATATAGACCAAGTTTCCTTCTTTATATAAGTGACGAGCGACCCGCCTTCGCTCGAGTATAGTTTATTATTAAAATATATTATATAGTATATATACCCGCATATCACTAAGAAATAGTAATTTCCAATCTGTAATAAAATTAAGTGTATCCTCCCCCCCCAACCATACATAAAAATCTCTTTATAATATGTATAGATACTGGTATTCCATGTTCAAAAGCGAGTGTCAGGTGACCGAGAACGTTGACGATCAAATGGACCACCTGTTAAGTGGCTCACTTCGCTAATAGTATCGAGGACCGTAAAAAGCGTGAAATTTATGACGTCGTCGATGCCAAAGGATCTAAGATATTGACGAGTTTTGTGCCAGTACATCAAATAATACATTCAATTACGACCTCTTCGGTCGAGTGATGTGTACACCGGTTTTCATGGGTACGCCACTCTGGGGTCCCGGGTTCGATTTCCGGCCGAGTCGATGTAGGTTTATTAGTTTTCTATGTCGTCTTGGTTCTGGGTGTTTGTGGTACCGTCGTTACTTCTGATTTTCCATAACACAAGTGCTTTAGCTACTTACAATGGGATCAGAGTAATGTATGTGATGTTGTCCAATATTTGTTTATATTTATATTTATAGCTATTAATTTTCAAATATCAATAGTTATTGGTGTTTGGCATTTATATGGCGAGTGGATAGAGAAACGGTTTTGAACACAGTTTTCCCAACCTTGGAACAAACAAGTCTATATAAAAAGAACTATATAAAAGACTAGCTGTGATTGCGACTTTTGTGTGCGTTTGAATTTAGCAAAAAGTATACTGTTGCTTAAGTTAAGCCTCACATCAGCTTTTTACCAGTAAAAGTCCCATTAAAATCGGTCCAACCATTCCAGAGATTTGTCGCAACAAACAGACTGATAATAAATGCATTTTTTTTTCTCTTTTATATGTACCTTGTAAATACATATACATTTAGTATAAAGCGGTTATTTTAATATTACAAGCAGACACTGCAATTTAATTATAAGTATAGATAAGAGCCTAGCTCTTCACTTCTTGTCCTATCATCTGATGATCGTACGAATAAATTAAAATCAAGTGAGACAAGTTAGAAGTCACCAAGTAGCGAATGTCACGATGACAAATGCGTCAATTGTCCGCCGGATGTCGGGTCGGGCGTGTTGGACAAATCGTGGTCGCTGCCAACTAGCGTGCTGTACACTCAGATCTACGTTTATCGTGTTATCGATGACAGAAATCTTGTTATTCAAAACTCCCTCATTAACTTGTGTTTCTATATACAAGTATGGTATGTTTTACTTGGTGGTAGGGCTTTGTGCAAGTCCGTCTGGGTAGGTACCACCCACTCATCAGTTATTCTACCGCCAAATAACAGTATTCAGTTGGTGGCACATTGACGATTTAAGGAATAGTTAATATTTCTTACAGCGTCAATGACGCTGTAAGAAATATTAACTATCTCTATGGGCGATGGTGACCACTTACCATCAGGTGGCTCGTCCGCCAAACGATACCATAAAAAAAATGTATAGCTGACTGACGTTGTTTGTTTTTTTAAAATTACACAACGGATTTTTATGTGTTTTATTTTATGGTAGATTGATTTGCGAGGCAGTATTATATGTAATACATGCAGGATATAGTTGAGAAACACTGACAATTTTAGTGGTTTCTAAAGTACTGTCGTTTCTTGCACCTACATTGCATATAGTGGCTTAATCCTATGAGATAGATCAAAGTATTGTACCCATTAAAAAGGTCTTCAAAAATGTCCGCGATGGTATATGTCAATCTCATAGGGAACGAACAATAACAATTCTTATCCTTTACTTTTTACAAGAAATAACGACATATTAATGACTTATTTTCAATTTTTAAAATATATTTATCTTAGAATATTAAATGTAAAATAATTGTAAGCACATTTATGTGTTGATTTCATGTTTCTCAGAAACGGTTCTAACAATTTGCCTCTCATTTCGTATTTAAAAAGTATTTGCTTTTTAATTCTGTGTCTACACGGGTGCCTGTCCTGAATAAACGCAATTATTCACAAAAAAATAACAAAAAATTTCTTATCAACAATCATTATCATCAGGAATATTTATTTTGAGTAAATGATAAAAATCTAGTCACATTAAAAAAAATTGATCACTAACATCGTAATATTCTATTTTTAAATGTATTTATATGTTTATGATATTATACTTTTTAACCGACTTCAAAAAGGAGGAGGTTGCCAATTCGTCTGTATTTTTTTATCTTTGTTACCTCATAACTTTTAACTGGGTGGACCGATTTTGATAAAAAAATTTTGTTTGAAAGCTCCACTGACACCGTATTTATAGCTATTGTTATATTTGGACACCGGCTCCAAATATAACAATAACTATCAATACGTTATATAATCGTAAATCGACATTTAAGTAGTCTAATATTTTTCATTTCATTTTACTTAGGAGGAGTCTAAAAAAATATATTGAATACGCAATTATTTTTATTACTTTTTAGTGCATATTTATTTCTTTTAAAATAGTGTTTTATTTGAAGTCGGTTTTTCTTTTTGTTAAAATTATATATAATATTCATACTCTGATTGATTTCAATCCAATTAAATATTGGTGTTAAAATTAAAAATAAATTAATGAATCATTAAAATATCTACCATAGACATGTTATATAAAAAAAAAAAAACATTACAGACTATAAGTTAATAATAATTGTAAGTAGGTTGTAGGAAGTGCGAAACGCCTTGCACGTTTGTGTGCCGAAGCACTTGTTAACCTCAATAAGGGTCGTGAAGTTACATTAAGCTGGTTTCTTTGTGTTCTCACGCATAACACTCTCCCCTTTAATGCGACACTCCGAGTGTCCCTCTTATCGGTACAAATATCTTTATTTTAACCGTGCTGTAACTCAGTTTGACTCATACCAACTCATGAGATAAATGTAGGTACATGTTATTTATTTTCACTAAAAACTCTTTAGTGGATAATGTTTTATTTGTTGATGTATAGGCTATGTACATTGTTAATTGTATCGATTAATTTTGAATTCGCTTTTTAAAAAAAGAATACTAGCGATCCACCCGTCTTCGCATGGGTGCAATGCTGATATTTATGTATGTACATACTACATAATATCTGCCAACGTTCACAGTTTTTCAGTCATTAAACACAAATCGCTTCGTCTTACGAGATCAAAAGCTCAAATTTGTGTGTTTGTTTACTATATTGTGCATGTATTATAGATATAACCCTTCCACTTGAATCAATCTATCTATAAAAAACGCATCAAAATTTGTTGTGTATTTTTAAAAGATCTAAGCATACATAGGAACAGACAGTGGTAAGCGATTTTGTTATATACTATGTAATGAGATACATATACTTGTAAGAATAAAGTCAATTTTTTATCGCGAGTTCTGTGGAGATATAACTTTTTGGAATTAGTTGATTTGATCGAATGTATGGATAGAAATGTCATATTTTCATTATCGCGTGTATGGGGTTGAGTAATTCACATCTTGTCCAGGATGTGACGGATGGGGGGGCGACGTTCACACAATTACGAATGATGTCGAGCCTGCCTATTGGGTTAGTATCGGCTGTGACATGTCTGATAGAATATTAACCAATATAACGATGTCCAATTGACTACAACATTATATATTATCTTTATTTACAAATATTTAATGGAAATAATCCACATAGATAATAAGGCAATTGCACACTAGTAATAAAATAATAAGTTTATGTATACAGAATTTATTGTTTGTGCTGTTATTGTATATTATTTAATAAATCTTCGCCAAAAGCCGATTTCAGGTGTAAATATAGGTTATGCTTAATGTATGTATGCATTATCATTAAAGCGGTACTAAATATTATGATATATATGATATACGACGAGGTGATTTAATAAGGCTGGCAAGTTTTGGCAGAAAAATAAAATTGCAAGTTAAATTAATGGCGTAAAAATATTATTAATTAAATTATAATATATAATGTTTTTTTTTTAATTTATTTTAAGGTATACGGCCAGTAACAATTTTACTTTATTTGTAAATTTTTGTTATAGTCTGTACGTCTATTGTAAGACTAAAGTGTTCCGACGTTGTACTCGCCATGTAATGCATTTCGCTCTATTGAGTCCACATAAATAAACCCGTATCACTCAACAGGCGACTAGTGCGTAATTGATCCCTTTATTCCACTCTAAATTTACTCGAAAACAAATAGACGTAAACGACGCGGAAGTTTTTAATGAAATATATGACAAATCAACTAGATAATAGGGTTGCTTTTAAAATAAACGTCAAATACCGCAATAACCGCGAGCTTCTTCGATCGATCTTAAGATTCCTCTTACCCTGTTATTCAATATTAAAGACAGTATCCTGGAATCTTTATTCCTTGGAAACAATTCAATATGGAAAAGGTTTTAGAAGAATTTTCTGTGAAATAATTACGTACTTTGAAATATATTGAAAGTAATTAAACTTATAAAAAATCAAAATATTTATACTACTTTCAAGAAGGTTTTAGAAGCACTTTTGAATCGTCATTTAACAACTATTTTAGGTGACGCTACCACCGGTTCAGATAGTAGATTATAGCGAGAAGAACCGGCAAGAAATTCAAACATACGAGTATATACGTATCACTGATAATATCTTTGTCTATTGGTACCAGGAAATTGAGCTGTCCAAATCCCATTTGCCTCTCAAAATATAAATCAAGATCGTCAGTACTTGGATCACACTTCAGCTCATTATCATAAATGCAAAAGAATCGCCGTGTGAAATTATAAAACTATAATATAAATTTAAAAATTATAGGTTGACAGTTGGTTTATGTATATTGAGGGTTTTTTATTATAATATATTATGAGATTTAGATTTTATAGTATTAAATAAAATAAGAAACATTATTCAAACATAATTGTTGTGACAATTTTGTCAATTTTTTTGTTTGACACCAAGTTAAGATATAAAGTGACGAATTCTTTGGTCTATAGGCTTCAATTCCGAAAAATCAGAATCATTTTGGGTTGTTTCGTCGAAAAAATATCTGAAATAACTCTGACAAATTAGCAGTGTGTATTCTCCTGTGACTCGGAAAGCATGTTGATCCTGCTTTTGATCTCTTGCCCGATTATAAGTTAAGCAATAGAGACTGCAGCTAAGCTTGAGCACTTGTTCATTACAATATGTTTTGTGTAGCTGGATAGTTTCTCTTAAGATAACAGTTTTGTCCGCAATCGATCACAACATCATCATAAAATGAGACGAGATAAATCGAAACATTGATAAGGCGTATTACAGAAAAGTGGAAATATAACTTGAAGTATAGTTGACTTTCAAAATCAAAATAAACTTTATTCAAGTAGGTTTTTACAAGCACCTTTGAATCGTCATTTTATAATCAAGTGAAGCTGACCGCCGTTTCGGAAAGTAGATTCTACCGAGAAGAACCGGCAAGAATTTCAGTAGTTACTCTTTTTCATTGTTTAAAAAATACAAAGTCAAGTTAGTTATTCAAGGTAGTTTAATTAATATATCCTGCTTGGAAGTCAGAGAAGAAGAAGATATTAACTCATTTTGAACGCTTTTTTTATCATCGATTTTAATACAGAAACAGATACCTTGCCACAAGAAGGATTTATTGTTTATATTTATTTTAAGAATTTAGATAACTTTCTATATATTTGAATAGTGTACCTGCCTACGGAGATGAGTAACTTTACACATAACACCCGATATAGTCTCATTGTTACATAGTAGGCTGTTAAATAGGGTACAGTTATAAAGTATGAATCGTTATATGATTTCATTTGAAATATTCGTATTTGAATAGAGGGTGTGAAGAAATAAATCTATCATGTAAGCTTATCTTATTCACAATTATGTGTTAATGCAGCTATTATTTCGATATACCGTTGCCGCTCGCAAATGGCTTCTATGTTTTATGTATATGGTAAATTGTTTCGAATAACAAAACACATAAAATTTCGTATTTCGAAACAGTGCTGGTGATTTTATTTTATATAAATAGTATCGTGTGAAAGTATGATTTCTTCTCTTGTTATTTTTCAAGTTACTTATTCGTTAAAGATGGATCCGAATAGATCTTTTCTTTTTCATTTTTATTTTTTTTATTTATTTTAAATCAATGAAAATACTTTACTATTAAACAGATATGTAAACATATTTAAGGAAACTAAAGGACAGAATATATATATTTTTTAATTGGAATGAAGTTTTTTATGACCTGTTAACTCACAGAAATAACCATAAGAAGAAATGCCAACTCCAGGAGATCTTTCCCTATCTTTCTCTTGGTATTATATAATTACAGTTTTATACATCATTATTAAAGTTATCTTACGATACGTTGTTAATATATTGAATGTGTCATTTAATACGTAACATAAAGCAAAACTCGTTCCCACGACATACATACATCTCTTTTTCCAAGTATATAGGTATGGACAATATGTCGAAACGAAAATAATATATTTATATTTATCTAAGACCGTTTTTTTTTTATGAAATATTATAAGTGATTTCTCGAACTCGCGTCCCAATCTTTTGTATAGCATAATATCTTTTATAACGAGGTCAGTCATAATGTATATCAATAATACAGTCGAAATATATATTATTTATAATACGTATCCAATATCAATTTCTATAAAAGCATACATTTTTCATGAAGTATTTCATCTCGAGTGTGTTCTATCATTATTATAACATAGTACAAAACAAAGTCGCTCAACACAGTCTGTCCCTATGTATGTTTAGATAGTTAAAATTATGTAACTGTTTTGATACGGTTTTAAATATATAGAGTGATTGTAGAGGAAGGTTTTTGTATATAATAATTTTTTTTTTGGTAACGGTTGGCGGACGAGCATATGGGCCACCTGATGGTAAGTGATCACCATTACCCATAGACAATGAAGCTGTAAGAAATATTAACTATTCCTTACATCGTCAATGTGCCACCAACCTTAGGAACTAAGATGCTATCTCCCTTGTGCCTGTAGTTACACTGGCTCATTCACCCTTCAAACCGGAACACAACAATACTGAGTATACTGTTATTTCGCGATAGAATGACTGATGAGTGGGTGGGTGGTAACCCAGACGGGCTTGCGCAAAACCCTACCACCAAGTGCTAAAATGGACAATATAGTAAAGAAACACTGATAATTTAGAAGTTTCTAATGTGCTTTTGTAAATAAACAAATTGTGTAGTATATTTAGTATCACTATTGCACCTGTGCATAGACGGGGCTGGTTGTTAGTATCTGTGTAAGGCGAAAATGTCAGTATACTTAATTTTAAAATATTGAGACAACATGAGACAAAATCACATACATTACTCTGATCCCAATGTAAGTAGCTAAAGCACTTGTGTTATGGGAAATCGGAAGTAACGAAGGTACCACAAACACCTAGACCCAAGACAACATAGAAAGCTTATGGTAATCTACATCGATTCGGCCGGCAATCGAACCCTGGACCTCGGTGTGGCTTACCCATGGAAACCGGTGTACACACCACTTGACCACGGAGGTCGTCGAAAATGAAAATGTTTCAACGATTATTTTATAAACATCAATAAAACAATATATTTACCTTATTATGTAAATAATAATATGCATTATTTTGCCGCACTCCGTTCCGACGTGATTATTATAACAATGTGCAGGGTAGCATCCAGAAATGTAAGTCGTCACACTTCCGACTCCATTACGTATTCTAGCCGTTCGCAAACTATTTATGAGGGCTGTAACAACACGACATGTTATTATAATTTAGTATCAACTAAAATATTACCTGGTTTCTAGTTTGTTTTAAATTAAACGAGATGATACAGACTTTGCTGCGTTTAATGTTCTATACAACAACAGCCTGTAAGTTCCCACTGCTGGGCTAAAGGCCTCCTCTCCCTTAGAGGAGAAGGTTTGGAACATATTCCACCACGCTGTTCCAATGCGGGTTGGTGGACATGTGACAAATTTGTCACATGCAGGTTTCCTCACGATGTTTTCCTTCACCGCCGAGTGCGAGATGAATTATTAAGACAAATTAAGCAAATGAATCAGCGGTGCTTACCTGGGTTTGAACCCGCAGTCATCGGTTAAGATGCACGCGTTCTAACCACTGGGCCATCTCGACTCCTTAATGTTCTACACTTTTATGATTTGTCTATTGCTAAAATAATTGCCCATTTACTCAATGAGAATAGCGGAAACGCTATTAGTATTTTTTGTATGTAGTAAATAAGCGGACCGGAAAATGGTTAATTATGTTAAGTGGTCACCGTCCTTAGAAATAAGCACTGTCAGATGTATTAAACATTCCTTACATCGCCAATGTGCTACCAAACTTGGGAAATAAGAAGTTATGTCATTGTTATTTGAAAGAATACCTGATGAGTGTATGGTTCCTAACTAGATGGGACTATGTCGCTTTAGGCAGACTGAACTGGCTTGTAAGCCTTGTAAGCCATATCTCTTATGATGTAGGCTCAACATATGTTTTGAGACCTTATTTTATTAATTGCCGATGTAACAACTATTTTCATATTATAATTGACGGCAGCCAATCTCGAAAAAAACAAACTGCGCTAAAGACATTTGTACTAATATTATTTTGAATGAAAAAGTAACTCTGTCTGCTACCCATTTTAATGATAATGATGATGATATGGAAATAGATCGAGTCCCAGGAAAAGGTTTTTTTTAATTAACTCCTCGAGGGAATTAAAGAGGACCTCCCCCTGGGTGTCACAGTTAATGTGTTATAGGTAAAATTCGGTAGATTCAAATAGTTCATAAGTGTCTGCGTAAATACAGATACTATACACATATTCTCTGTCATAGTCTGATAATACTCATATTCATAGTCATACTTGGTGGCAGGGCTTTGTGCAAGCCCGTCTGGTTAGGTACTACCCACTCATCAGTTATTCTACCGCCAAATAACAGTACTCAGTATTGTTGTGTTCCGGTTTGAAGGGTGAGTGAGCCAGTGTAGGTACAAGGGACATAACATCTTAGTTCCTGAGGTTGGTGGCACATTGACGATGTAATGAATGGTTAATATTTCTTACAGCGTCATTGTCTATGGGTGATGGTGACCACTTACCATCAGGTAGCCCATATGCTCGTCCGCCAACCTATAACATAAAAAAAAATGATACGTCAAAGGGATATGACCATAGAGAGATCAAGACGACCATAAAGACTCAACATCCTTTTCAGAGTCCATGGTATGTTTCTATGTCAGCTAATGTCCGAAAATCCACAACAGCGCGATTTCTCAGACATTTTCTGCCTCGCACAACCACTTTGTGGAACCAGCTTTCGCCGGCGGTTTTTCCGAACCGATACGACATGAGAACCTTCAAGAAAAGAGCCTACTCCTTTTTGAAAGGCCGGCAACGCACCTGCAAGCCCCCTCGTGTTGCAGATGTCCATGGGCGGTGGTAGTCACTTTCCATCAGGTGAGCCTCCTGCTCGTTTGCCACCTATGCCATAAAAAAAATATAAATAAAATAATAACAACTTGACTAACGAAGCATTAAAATATTAATAGATCGGTCTAGATTCTTAATTGAGACTATAAATTAACAACTTTTACTTGAAAACGTCGACTCCATTCAAGATTATATTTGCCTGTATATCGCAATTAAATTTTACCAGTTTTTTTAACTACTCGATAATTACATACAAAAGTTACAATGTTACACTCGTAAACACATACATAGTTGTACTAACTTACCCGTGCCACTTATATATAATCTTAAACTATGTATTAACTTATAAAATGTAGTTTAAACAACGGATGTGTATAATAGCTGATCCGTGCAGATGTTGGAAAATAGAAGACATGACAAGAAATACTAAAAAGATTTAAGGAATGAAAATTAACATTAATTATTTCGTGTTTTCGTGTTTATAAGTTTTCTTAGATAATCAACTGTGGATGTGTGTGTATATATGTATGTGTGATTGATTAATTGGACCAATGAAGTGAAAGTGCATATTTTTTTGTAGTATGTTGTTCTTTTTTTTAAAAAAAAATAGTCTGGCTGAAATATAACAGTTGTCGCCTCGTTGCCTTTTTCTATAGTGTTTTGACATTCTATTTTTAAATTTAAATTCGGAATCCAGTTGAAATATATCATATCATAGTAAATGATCACCTTCACACTGGAATCGAAGTACAAAAAGTAAAAATCACTTCTTACATCGTCACTGCGCCGCTGGGCATGATATGTGAGTCCCCTGTAATTACACTGGCTCACTCATTCTTCAAACCGGAACGCCTATTACTAGTATTGAAGTTTAGCGGTAGTATAAATGATACTGCACTTATAATAAAACTCTGCTCGCAAACGTATCCTAAATGACGCAAAATGTTACTAATAAATCGTAAAATTTGACATATTTTAATATTACCATCGACCATTAAACTGTCTATTTTATCTATCGCCAGTTCAATAGTATTTTCAATACGTGAAACGAACGGAATACGGAATATGGGGGCGCTAGGAGTTCCTACACGACTAACAGCTATACGTACTTCACGAGGTACATATGTATAAGAACTGCCAAAACTTAAACTTTGCGAAAACTCATTAGTTTCTTGTTAAACAAAAATAGAGAAATAGAGGGATTATAGCGATTTATTATCCCGATCCGGGCTTTAAATCCAATCTAGGAATCTGCAGCATCATTAGTAGGCTGCCTGTAAGTCCTCCGGTGTTGCAAATGTCCATAACATGTAGTCACTTTCCATGAGGTGAGCCTACAGTTACGTTTGCCAGCTACAGCTTAAAAAGTTTTCATTTGAGTTTAAGAGCAAAAATATATAAATAATTTTATCTTCATACTAGAGACCCGGCCCGGCTTCGCATGGGTGCAATGCTAATACTAGATATACTACAGAATTTATACGTCGAATATAAACGTCTTACAACATCACTATAAAACACAAATTATCTGTGTTTCTCTACTATATTGTGGATGTATTATATATACATATAATGATTAGTTCCACATAAAGACTCTGAAGGTGTCTATTAAGACTACCTATTCAGACTACCTATTCAGACTACCTATTCAGAATTACACCATTAGTGAAATATAAAACATTCTCATGGCACAATTCTGAATACGTCAATCAGAATCCGCTTTCCTATCTCAATACCACATATTTGCATAGAACAGCGCGTAATTGTAACAAATTATGACACTACGTGTAGTTAGTCTATCACACGCGGAGTCACGAGCTGTCACTTACACATCTCGACGATTCCGAGTGTTAAATATGGCGATATATTTTTTACATCAATCTTTACTTTGGTTTAAGTTACAAGCAATAAATTTCGGATCGAGGATTTAGAAAAAAATGCATTTGGATATACATGTTTATACTGAGATATGCCGATAGACTGGGTACGTTTAAAACGATTTGGCTTTTATCGCTTATAATTTTGTTATTTATTAATCAAGTGACGATTATGACATGTGAAATTCAATAGTATACTTTTAGCTACAACATGGATGTGTCATTTCTTAGGATGGTACGTAGTCTCTCTTAAGTCTCTCTCGATTTGATAACAGAATTTCATCAGACTCATTCAGTATTTTAATGCCGAGTCCGAAAAGAACTAATCAGAATCAAAATATACTTTATTCAAGTAGGCTTATACAAGCATTTTTGAATCGTCATTTAACAACTATATTAAGTGAAGTTACGACAGGTTCAAAAAGTAGATTCTAACGAGAAGAACCGGCAAGGAACTCAGTAGTTACTCTTCTTTTAATATTTAAAAATACAGTCATGTTAGTTAAATATAGTTGCATATATCTTCCAGACAGGATATGTAATATATCCTGCCTGGAAGTCAACAAGTATTAATTCCACGCTGTTTAACAATTTAGAGAAGAGTTAATTAAATCTTTTTAGACGGTAACAAAGGTAAATACCTACATCAAATTTCAGTGGTGATTGCTTGGGTTTGAGCCCAGATTCATAGTTAAAGATACAGGAAACCATCTATAAATTAAATATAGTCTTATAATAATTGTATTGTTTCTTTTAAATCGCTTAACGTTTAACCTTGCGCCACACGTCGTACCGGGGGAAGCAAGGATAATTTGCGATTTGCGCCGCGCCACGCTTTCACCGGGATGGCATACATCGTTCGATGCAACTTTCATAATTCACATAGAAATTTCCTTAAACATCTACAAAAAGCCGTCTCGCAGATATAGTGTTTGTCCAATTTTATCGAGTAACGAAATTATTAAATCTATATTAAACAGAATTCGTAATATTTGTCAACACTACATATAATTGTAAGGTATTTTTGCGTAAGATTTTAATGCTGTTAAATTGTTACAATTCATTAATTTATGTATGTTAATATTAATAAAAAACTGCTTATTGATTATTCGAAATATATTTATAAAAATAAATTACATTAATATTAAATTTGTTTTTTTTTTTAGAAAGTCAAATTTATTTGACGTTTTCAATAAAAACATTTCTGTTGGATTGTAGGATCTATGTTTTACTATTATATTATTTAAAAGTACAGCTTTACATATGTTTCATATATATATTAAACAATGTTGTGCATTTTGCTCTATCTATATAATTAATTTAGCAGGCATTAGCTTATAATGCGTCACTGAAAAATCAGTTAAATTTATAACAGATGACACAGCGTGTGTCGAAAAAGTTATTAGTGAATATTATTATAATTATTTATCTAGTAACCTTGTGCAGTTTCACTCCCTCTGATTGTAGTATATTGTCGTGTCACGTGACCAGAATGAATTTCATGTTCTTGCTTCATTAGAGAAATCAATGTTGAACCTTTATAAGTGTAAAATGTAAGATGAAAATTTAATAATGAAATTTTACATTGAAGAGTTATATATCTAAGTGATATGATAGAAAATCTTTCAAAAATTGTGCGTTAAGTTAACGGTTAATAAGTACAAAGGGTTTCTTTAGAAAGTAACGATAGCTATTATGGTATTAAAGTCACTTACAAGTTACAACTTTTACCGTATAAGGGCTCCTGTCCGTTAGCGTCGTAATATTTTAATAACCAATTATTAAGGCGTCGGTACACATTGAGATATACAATTTGGGTAATTTTAAGTAAGGCTAATTAATATTACGTAAAATCATTTTTGAGGTATAACGCAATCGTTTTAATTTAGCCTTATATTGTATTGTTTTTTTTTTTTTCAATATTTACATGCCAATGCATCCAATTCTTGCTTAACTTCGCTAACATGACGAAACGTATAGGCTTTGAAGCGATAAAGCGTGTGCAAAGAGTTCTTATATTAGAAATGAAACTTTTCCTCAGAAACGCTGCATTTTTAAATGTTTCATAGCGTGAATTGCATAAAATTGTGAACTTGAAATTAATCTTAAATAGTAGTCAGCTATTTACTTTTGAACTCTCGATAATATCTCCTATATATACTCATAGGTGACTGACTGACTGACTGACTGACTGACATAGTGATCTAACAACGCACAACCACTGGATGAATCGCCTGAAATTTTGCATTATAGATTATTACAGTTATTAACTACAGGATATTTACCATGTTTTTTATTTCTATCCGTTGGAGCTCGATATTTCGACATTATCTACGAATGTCTTGTTCACGAGACTAACATGGTAAAAATATCCCGTAGTTACTAGCTGTAATAATAAAATTAACCATGTTAATTGAAAATCTTATATGTAGTTAGATGTAATGTCGTAGGCATCCGATAAGAAAGGATTTTGTTAAATTCCACCCCTAAGGGGATAAAATAGTGGAAGAAAGTTTGTATAAATCTCTTCAGATTTTCGACTGATTGAACTGAAATTAAAGATATTAGCTATTATGATCCCTTATTTTATCCCCCAAAATACTACTAGGCTACTTTTTTTTGCCTAAAACATGACAACCAACACTCTAAATCGCGAGAAAAGTCACAAACGACTACTAGTACACTTATAAATTTAATATTATAGCTGTAATGTAATGTGGGCTCCAAACAGTGCGAACGAGATTGTATATAGTTCGCCTGTTCACGCAGTTGTCGCATATTCGCACCTTGTTTCCCGTACCGATTTCATATTTATTGCTAGTTAATGTTCGTGGGCCACGAAACTAGCGAATTCAAACGTATCCACAGTTTAAACGTGAAAACAGTAGTTTTTATATTTTGATTTACGCTTTATTAAAAAAGGGCGTAGAAAGCGCACCTTAACCAATGATTGCGGGTTCAATGTATATAGGTAACTCTGTTTGATTGTTTGTTACTCTTTCGCTGTCAAACCAATGAAGCGAGTGTGATGAAATTTCGTATGAAGCAAACTTGAACTCCAAGAAAGGACATACTATAGGCTACTTTTGCCTAACACATGACGATCACCCTATGAAACGCCGGCAAACCGCTGGTGACTACTAGTAAAGTAGTAAGAAATCTAATTTGTTTTTCAAAAGTGGCAATATTGTCTGAAGTTTTAGGAGATGGTTTCTGTTTTCTATATTCACTGATGTTCTATTCATAGTATTGTTATAAAGGTAATGTACCGGATTTTATCATTTTCCATTTGAAAATAGAATATTGGTTCCGTTTGATTTATTTAATTTGAAAGCATGGGATGGCTAAATGGTGCACAAGTTTGTGTAAGTCCGTGTTGGTGGCAAACATCCGTTTTATCCGCATCCTATTGCGTTCCGTTGTAAATGATTAGAGAGCCAGTATAATTACAGGCGCGGCGAACGTAAAACCTTCGATCCCATGAGTACCTTGCATTGTCGATGTGGTAAGCCGTTAATATTTTTATATGACTCTTTAAATACCTTACTTAACTTTAGCATAATAAATAAAAATATTAACAAAAAGATTTCAAACAAACACTATTTTAAAACAAATGAATATGCACTAAGAAGTAAAATAAATAATACGTAGGTACTTGTCCTAAGTAAAATGTAATGAAAAATATTAGACTACTTAAAAGGCGATTTACGAGGATAAATAATGCAGTTACAATTATTGTTATATTTGGAGCCGGTGTCCAAAAAAAATACAGACGAATTGATGACCTCCTTTTTGAAGTCGGTAAAATAAAAAAACAAACAATAACAGAAACTATCATAAGACTAGTACATTCACATTTTTAAACCAAGAAACATTTTGAATGTTCTAAAAAAAACACTAAATTAATTTAAAAAATCTAAACAAAAAAAATACTAATGTTTTAAACCTGCAAGGTATTCCAAAGCAATAAATATCGAAACAAGCGTTAAGTCAAAGAACTATGACCGCTAGAGGCCTACAGTGTAAGAGAAAACTCGTAAGTTTAAATTAATAACCGGTCAGAAACTAAATCGGGCGTTATTTGCTATGCGGAGCGGCTACTGTTAACTTTCGCCCCTCTGTCGGTTGAATTTATCTTGTCCTGTAAGTATCAGATTACCTCTGGTAGTTAGATGCATTATGAAGATATAGTGAATGTTTTTGATTCGAATTTATAATATTCTTGGGCATGTGTTTTTGTTTGTAAACCTGCTGTTAGACATGTAAACCAAACTATTAATCTTTGATTGTTTATATGTGTGATAGACAGACTTATAGATAGGCTATCGAAGGCTTGAATTACACGCACACTAAAATAATAACTATAGCTCTTTTGACTGTTGTTATGTTGTGCAATACTTTATCTTTAATATAAATATAATAAAATTGGAGTGTCCATTTGTAATATTAAAATAGCCCTTTTTACTAATGCATATGTATGTATACAGGGTACATATACCAAAATGATATTTTGTACAATTTTTGTCTGTCTCTCTGTTTGTTCCGGCTAATCTCTGGAAATGCTGGATCGATTTTGACAGGACTTTAACTGGCAGATAACTAATGTAATAGGGAGTAACTTAAGCTACAGGATACAATATTATTTTTTGTTAAATTCAAACGCGCACAAGGTTGCGGGCACAGCTAGTTTAGGTATATAAAAAATCTAAGCTACTAATATATATTATATAGCTTTAAATATAATATCTATGTTATAAAGGCGAAAGTGTGTTCGTTTGTTACGCTTTCACGTCTAAACTATTCAACCGTCATGACATTTCGCATAAATGCTTCGGAGTATAGTAAATGACATAGGGTACCTAACATCTGACCCTGACTTAACAAGTGATGGAACCCTCGGAAACAATCAAAAAGAAACTCTATGATAATGGTGGTATTCGTATTAATCAGAATAAAAACAATTCAGGTAATTTTAAGCTTCGTTAAATAATGTAATTATTTTAATCTTTTTGTTTGTGTCGTATTCACTAATCGTATATTAAAAACCTCTTTGGTTTGTGATTTTGCTTTTGGATTCTTAGTAGGGCCGATAAAAAGTTATTGAATATCATTACACAGTATAAAACAAAGTCGCTCGCCGCTGTCTATCCCTATGTATGCTTAGATCTTTCAAATTACGTAACGGATTTTGATGCGGTTTTTTTATTAGATATAGTGATTCAAGTGGGAAATTTTAGTTGTTTCTTTAATGTAATGTCGTAAATAAACAAATTCTGTAGAATATTTAGTATCAGTATTGCACCCGTGCGAAGATATAGCGGGTCGCTAGCTTTCAACAAAATAAAAAGAGCTAAGTAATTATAAACTCGTCGATTGTATTCGTCATATTTCAACAAGATAAATTGTACATGCGATCTAAATACCAATGTTAAATAACTAATGGTATCTACAATCAATGTGCACAAATATTTATCGGTGACCCCGGGTCAGGTTGGATTTATAGAGATAATTAAAATCTCGCCCACCGATTCGCTGTAAATCTTAAACGGTGTTAATGTATTCTGTAAACGGTTAACTAGCTACCCGTTTGAAATGATATTCGATATTTGAAAAAAATAATTATATGAATTAAAATGTTAGCGTAATTTTTTTTGTAATGGTAACATTCAAATTTAATTTTTTTTTAATAATATATGACATATAATTAGGGTGTTCGATATTTGTAATTGTTAATAGGTTAGTCTAGCAATTAGACCACCATATGGCATGGTTACCACCGTTCGAAAATATGCACTATAAGAAAATAATCCTCACCCCGTTATGTCAGTTATAGGACCTAGGATGTTTTGTCTCCCACTTCTGTAACTACACTGGCTAACTCACAAGTATAATGAGCAACTGAATGGCACGTACCTAAATGTTTATTATCTTCAGTAATTATCTAATATAAGTAATATTATGTTAGTATATACTCACTGGTATATAAGATAAAGATATTAAATCAATAAGTTTAGATAGTATAAGTTTACATTAAAAACATTGTATAATTATAGTAAGACACGAAGCGCTCATTCGCTTTCGAGAGAGTTACATCACTAGTCGTGCGAAATGAATTGAATGAAATATAGTTAATCGATACAATTTATTATTCGGTTTTATCGTGCGATAAATTAGGAGATAATCAATATTAAAGATAAAATTAATAATCGATTCGTAACTGACATAGCTTTACGCTTAAACGTGTGGAGAGGATAGTTAATCAGATAATACGAATATTATCAAAATCGATACAAAACAATACTCTTATCGATATGACATAGAGGGAGTGGCTTATGAAATGTTGATCAGAATCCGTCACCACGATAGAATGCACAGGTCATGTTTACATAATACAGATCACGTACACAAGTTAATATTGAAATTCAGAAGTTTTCATAGATTTTTAAACGAGAAGATCAATTCGATATCGATTCAGAATACGTGGAGCTTATTCGAATATAAAACTACAGGGAAGAATTAAACTTCATTTTACAAAAGAATTTAAATTCTCAAATCACAGTATTCAATATTTTTCGCTACAAAAATTTTAACAAAGTGGTTGAAAACATAACAAAACCACTGAGGATCTTGCTTTCGCCGGCGGTTTTTCCGAACTGATACGACTTGGGAAATTTAATATATAGGATCAATTGATTTCATAAAAGCCGACAACGTATGAAGCCTTTCGATGTTGAAGATGACCATGGGAGTCACTTTCTATCAGGCCTCCTGCCTATTTTGTCCCTAACCAATAAAAAAGGTACAAATCGTACCTATTCCATAAAGTTATTATTTTCCTTACAGAATGGTAAGGAGTACTTAATCAACGTTTTTTATCACTTTATTGAGTGATACGTATTATTAGTAAGTACTAAACTAACATTAATAACTTAGTAATTTTTAAATGTTTTCAAACTAGTATTTATATATGATTCTTATTGGATTTGCAGCATTTTTGTATACAATAGGCTATTTGACAATGCGAAAAATAAATTGTGAATTATTGTAATCAGTGTATGTATATTATGAGTTTAAAAATGGTTATTTACTAACGAAACTTGAAAATAATACTTAACTTATTCAAAATTCAATAAATAAAAATGCATTTTTTCAAACGTTTGTCACGTGACACAAAACGCTCCTGATTGGCCGGGCTTATGATGAAGTCACTTTCTTGTAAACCTGGCTTTTCTACTATATGTACCACAGATTATAATACAAGAAAGTGACTTTACCGACCCCATTGCAGCGCCATATTGTCCAAGTAGGGTTTTTGCGAGCTATTTAAATATTGAATTTTTAATATGATATTTTTCGGCAAATATGTACTAGAAATAAAAAATCAACGTTTAATGGGTTCCTTAACGTCTACTAAATAATATAAAATGGATTTTAAAAACTAGTCAAATAGCCCATTGAATACCTTGTCCATAAACGGGGTTATTTAAGTTGTGGACAGGTACTCTTAGATACTAAAAGTTTTTCTTTATTTCTTGTTATAATTCTCTTTAATTAATATTCAAAGTGATTGAAGTCTGTCTGAATTTGAAATATAAATGATCAAAACATTTTACGAAATAAAGAACACATTTGTACTAAAATATTAAAAGAAGAGTGTGTTAAAATCCTCTTTAGTACAACTAATCTGACGATTAACCTTTCTTTAATCTTATTAAGGGCCGAGAGGCTTAACGCGAACACTAGTGAGATCCCATCTTCTGTGCAAATAGCTTTTACTATAAAAAACCTTTAAGGAAAAGCCACTTATGTCCGACACTTAAAGTACAACTTGGTGATTCATAATAAAATTAACTTTTAAATTAACTTATTTATTACAAGTACAGTAACAATGGGAGGGCTATTCACAGTAGTAATAAAATATTTATTATATTAGTACAGTAATTAGTATCAGCGAAATAGTAACAGTATGCTTGTCTGACTGTCTGTCTGTTGCTGTTTCACGTCCAAACTTATGAACCGATTTAGATGATGTGATGATGATGTGATGATGATGAAATGTAAATACAATATATTTAACAAAGTCCCAGTAGCCAGTTCGACCTTCTAGTCTTTAAGGCATTTGAAATCCCTTATACAAATTACAATAAGCGATAAAACGAGGCTCAGCGTGGTTCCATCGACAACGGTGTTTGGCAACTGAACCGCAGTATCGTTACTTGTTTGATTGTATGATGTCCACGATGTTCCGTACCCCGCGGCGAATGATTTGCAGGCACCGAGCAGGGTTCACCGATATTCAAATGTCTTGGAATTGAGTATTCTATTTTTAAAATTTAATGTCGTAATGTTAATGTCGTAATGTTAATGTAAATGTTTTTTAATTTGACATTATTATCAACTTCCAAATCAGTTACTAAATGTCGACTTATCATTTGATTTCTCATTGAAAAATTCTGATGAGTTCCAGTGGCTGACTAGATGACACGTGGGTAGAAACTGAACTAAGCTTCACTGATTCTTCATGTGTTTTATTTGTGTTTATAATTCATTTCGTACTCCGATATCTAACGCGTCATGTGTCCAACAACTCGCATTGGAAAAACTCAGTGTAATAAATTACAAATCATAACCTCAACAGCAGAAAAGGCTTAGCAGTATTATCTTTACAGGCTTAGTTAATTAATAAACAAACATATTTTTATAATATTTTCTTCTTATTGTTACTCCTAGTGTTAATCCTAAAAAATATTATAAATAGAGCATGTTAAGAAGTATTTTTATGTTGGGACCTAAACTAATGCCATAGTATCATTAAAACTTTTGCGTACCTTAAGCTAAACTAAACACAGGGCACTTTAAAAACTCCGTAAGAAAAGAGAAGGACTTACCTGACATTGGACTACTTCTTTATAACATTACTAGCGACCCGCCCTGGATTCGCACAGGAGCAATACTAACTCTCAATATAGTAGAGAATTTGTTAATTTACGACATCACTAGAAACTTCTAAAATCATCAATGTTTCTTTACTATATTGTCCATGAATTATATACGAAAATCTTTCTCTCGAATCACTCTATCTATTAAAAATCGCATCAAAATCCGTTGCGTATATTAAAGATCTAAGCATACATAGGGACAGACAGCGGTAAGCGAATTTGTTTTATACTATGTATTGAGGATTACAATGTAAGATTATTATTTAAAAAAAGAACAATTATACTTCTACAAATGCAAAACATATTTGACAGAAAAAAAAACCTTACATCCATTTTCCATTCAGTCATACAAAATATAACAAGGCAGTTGCTGCGTGTACGATTTGTTGCGCGAGTAGCAGAACCGCGTTGAATATCTATTATAATAATGCAATAACAATTGTTTCGTCAACTTAAACGGCAGTTGATCAATAGATCTGTTAAAATATACATTGAAAACAAGCTGGGCGATTATTTTAATATTGATAACAATGTATACCATTTCAGGCAGCCCACTAATATCGGTCGTGATAGTGCAGTGTTGCGTCAGCTGGATCATAATGTGGCCAATTTATCGGCTCATTGGAATAATCATCGTCAGTGTGTCCGTTGTACGGAATACCAATGGCGTTAAGTAACTGATGGTTGTTTCGTATTTAATATTAAATGTTAGATATTTATCTCGTTCGTGTATTGCTGTGGTTCAGGGAACTTTTGTATCGTTTATCTATACGGATATTACGAAGAGGTAACATTCGTTTGTTTGTATGTAATGTCCGGAACTAATGATTCAATTCTATTTTTTTTTCATTGCTAGAAAGTTTCATTATTTCTGATTGCTTCACGGTACAAATTATATTTATAGCTTATCATATGAATTTCTTTAATAATGAATTGCACCCGTTTGAAGCCAAGCAAAATTTGTTTTTTTTTTTTACCTATTGGTGTATGTTTCGTATTTTTACTAACTAATACCAAAAACAAGACACAGTTTTATATCTCGCTATGGAAACGAGACAGTGATCCCAACTATATTCTTTAAATAGTTTTTGTTTATACTGAGTGTTCTTGAGTCGAAATAATACAATCGTATCTCGTTTTTACCCGAAGATATTTTACAGAGGATTTTTACCAAAATGTTTCGGGCATACCTCGCCGAAACTTCAAATGCGTGAAAGTGGAAAAGGCTGGTCCTCAGGGGATTGGAGCTTTAGGGAAGTCTGATCAAAGGGCCGATGTGATTTACAGCGATGTTCGCGGATAAACCGCGCCAGCAACCGCTGGCTTTGATGAAAGGAAACGCAAATTGTTCGTGACATTTAGATCTGTTTTTTAGTGGCGATAAAATTATAAAAGAATCAATTTCGAACGCGTCCTCATTAGGATCCGGTTTTATTCTCATAGTTAACGTTAAGGGAAATGTTATTTCAGGCAACGTTTAAAACAAATTGAAAAGAATTTAGAATGAGAAACAGAAGCTGTCGTTTCCTCTTTGATGGTCAATGGAATTTTGAAAAAAGGGCGTCATCCTTGTTATCTTCAGTAGGTATAATACAATGTTTGAAATTATTAAAGGAATAGTTACAATACCAAAACGAAAATATTGTAATGAATACAATGTCTTCTCTTCTCCCTTATTGCCATCATTAATTTTGGTATCGAAAGAAAAAGACGGAGCATTGTCTAATTAGTCACTCAGTAAACAATATCTATAGGTAAATATTGTATAGCGGGGCTAAGTAAATAATACAGATCACAGATATTTCGCCAATGTCAAGAAACCGCATTTCGTATAATATTAATATTATTTGAAATTTTCTACAACGAAAACGACAGACGTTTAATTAAAAATGGATTTCATTGTCGTCCGAAGTATAAAGGTCACGAGAACTCGATTGGCAGACAGACAGACAGCTGCAATTTATCACTTGTTTCATTCGTATGTTACATTTATCGGTTTCTTTTTCGTATTTCGTGCAGTGATGGAGTCAAACAGAATCTTACCGAATTTATATTGTATTCATATTCTAATTACATTGTGTTTTTAAAAGATTATAGATTACAAGCAAGCGTTATTTAGTGTGTTGAAATTTTGCACAGATTTTTTTTTTGTTATGGTAATAATAGAACATTTATTATTAAAATTTTATTAAAAATTACCGTAAAATGAAACATACATATAAATAATAAAAGAAAGACTTATAATCATTGATTGATTTGTTTCGTAAAAATGATTATAAATGCGAAAGTAACTCTGTCTGTTAGATTTTCACGGAAACGAATTTGATGAAATTTGGTACGAAGCAAACTTGAGTCCCATGGAGAAATATGCATATAACGAGCATACCCTGGAGCTAGTGTATATATGACTAAACACTTATATTAACAAATTTGTAACATAGTAGCACTAGTATATAGTATTATACAATGCTAAACATGTGTATTAACAAATACGTAACATGTTTAATGCAAATTAATTATTACAGAACGACGATTATCCGAATTAATAGGAACCGGGGTCGATTTGGATAACCGAAAATTCGGAAATTCGGACACACATACAATAAACTAAAAATTTTATATTGCGCTTAAAACCGATTCGGATAATTGGCGTTCGGATAATCGACCGTACTTATATTAAAAGTAAAACAAATTATTTACTCACGAATTACCTATTTCGTTTAAAGATAACATCATCAAAAACATCAATTCTCAGGTTATATATAAATCATAAGCGTGATGAAAGGCATCTGAAACCGTTTAACACATAATATGTAGAACACAACCCCTATAAGGGCACTGATCGCTGACACATCGAAAAAGGTGTTTGGAACAATCAATAACCGTCCCACTTTCCTTGACCTTTCTCTCCCCTCTTCATGAGCATTGCAAAGGCCAATATATACGGCTCCTTTTGAATGTTACAGTTCTGCTTATCCTGGTCTAGCATAAGATCCAACCTTCTCACACGTCGGTAAATATAATCCGGTCAATAACATAAATTTTTTCGAGGCAAGGTTCCTTATTGGATTTGTCGGCGCCAGCGAGTTATTGAACCCGCTAGCGACGATCAGACATCTTCCAAATTATCGAGGAGTTACTTTCAACTATAAATTCCAATTTTTATTTTTACAAAGACGACGTTCGTACGGACGCTAGCATGTTCGGAATACGATTTTAAAATTGAAAATCCCTCGCATTTGTCTCGAGTCGAAAGTTGCTTTCGATATTTTTGACAAATTGGATGCAATACTTCAGCGAAGACAGGGAAATATTTCAACACTTGTCAGAAGACGTAATACGGAACACCTCTTTTGCACTTGGGGGAAGTCGAGACAAATGCTCGGTAAGAAACGTGAAATATTTTGTTTCCGACGGCGCTCGGCTAAAGTTCCGACGGCTTTGCGACAAGAGTACTAGGAATACCTTGGAGAAGAAAACTTCACCGGCTATGGCTATGACAAATTTACAATTTAAGTTTTAAAGCTGATACTACTTTTATAGTGCTTCGCGAGTATTCCGAGGAATCAAAATATAAAATAAAGTATTTATTGGCAAATATAAAGTTCCTTGCACTCGCATTATGGGACACATTTTTAAAAGAACATTATATAAAGTTATGAAAGGTAAATAATAATAATTTTAATCTGGCAATAATCCTTAAGGCATTTCATAATTAAATTTAACGTATATGAAATAAATTACTTTCTTTAAATTATAGGTATATTCGGTAAATCGTGGAGCTGTTCGCAGGTCGCTCCGTCGGTCTCATCCAACGGCAGGCTGCCTTAAAAGGAGCGTCAGCATTTTTCTTTCAGAGAGAAAGTTTTTGTATGCAAGCCGGAGTCTCGGACATCCCCGGGCTTTTAAATATTTGCATTTCTTTTGCATAGCGTGTGCGGATCCGAGTCTTTCTTAGAACAATTCTTTGCATGCCCCTGGCGTTCCCTTGTATTATTCTTTCGGTGACTCGCTATGATGTCTATTAATTGTAATAAATCTTTTTACTTTTATATTTTAGCTTCTTTGTTTACTATTTTTATTTCGTCTTTTGAATAAAAAATTTCAATTTACATTCCAGTATATTTTCACTGATGTTATCTTTCATTTCTAAAATAAAAGAATAAATAAACACAAATTAGTAGTAGTTTCTGTTCAATAGCACCGATTATACGTTTATGTAATTCATTAAATACAAATAAATTGTCTATGGATTTTGACAACTTACGAACAAGTGTAGACAAAAACATATAAATACAATCACATATATATAATTTCGTATTATATGGGTTCGTCTTGATACAGGGGACGATTCGTCATCCCCGATGTGTGAGGACGTTGAACTCGATCTCGATATTTATTCACATATTGAAAATGTGGAGTGGGTTGAAAGGGTCGCATTTAAGGTTATATTAGAAAATCATTCGAACGTTTTACTTTCATACAATACAATATCGATATTATTGTAATACTAGTAGTTGCCCTTCTCTCGAGTTTTAGAGTGGTTGTCATCTGTTAGGCAAAAAATAAACGTATGTGCTTTACTGGAGTTCGAGTTTGCTTCTTGTATTTCATAAAGTTCGATTCAGAGGTTTGGTCGTGAAAGAACGACAGACAGACAGACTGTTTGTTATTATAAACGTGGGAGTAACTCTTACTTCCACATTTATAATATTAATGTACTAAATATATGTAATATACAGGGTTATTGGTAACTCGACGTATATCATCATCATCATTTTTGGATAGCTAAGAAAACGGTTGTGTTTTTAAAATAATCTGCAGGCCAAGTTTCATAAAGATTTTTTTAGTTTTTGAGGCATTTTTGGATAATTATTATTTAAAATATCCAGCGTTTATTCGTTTTTATGAAACAAAAGGAAAAAATAGATTTTAATTGAAACTTTTTTTGAAATAAATTTTTGAAGTTGCATTTTTGACAAATTTTGAAAAAAGAAAAACTAAAAAACGTGATAATTAATAATCACCTCCTAACGGATATACGTCGAGTTACCAATAAAACTGTATATTAAAAACGGGTAACAAAAGAATCAGACTATGTGATATTAAATCGAACATAATATCGAGATCAATTAACAGCAGCGAAGAGAAACTCAAACATGTAAAATTGATTTAGCAATTAATGATTAATTAAACTTGATTACCGTCGTAATATTTAACGTCCTTGCTGTATAATATAATATAAGTAGGAATCGTAATTCTGCTTTCATGTTTCAACGAAGTAACTGTAAGTAGGTATTGAAGTTTGTTACGAACGCGGTTACACGTTGTAAACATATATATGAATTTTCTATAGACTATTAGATGTCTTAATTGGTTTTATTTTAATTTTTTCTTTAATTGTTTGATTTCATTTATTTTTTCGAATTTGGAATCATCATCCCTGCAACGGTGATTGTTTAATTTGTGTTCATTTGTTATTGTTTATACTAAATGGTACATATAGATAAAAGCAAAATAGTGGTATTTTGCTGGTTCATTTCGAAATCTCAGAAACTGTAACACCTACAAACTTGAGATTTGGCAGGTAGGTTTCTTATAGGGTTCATCCACTAAGAATGGACTTTACGAAACTCCATTCCTGAGGGAGTGAAATGGGTTTTGTAAATTTCAAGCAGGTAAAGCTGCGGGTTTAACTTGTCCTATTATAAATAGGGAAGGGGTTTGTATATTTGTTCATTTGTCACGTTTGCACGTCTTAACCACTGAACAAATCGTTACGAAATTTTGCATATATTACCTACCCTACCCTAGGTACCCTAAATTATTTTCTATAACCCAGACAACGGTTATAGAAAATAATTTAGGGTACCTAACATTCCCTTATGCGGTCATAGACGCGGGCGAAAACTACTCACGAACATATATATAAACAGATCCGTAAAGTTTAGTTACTGAACTGAAACTATAAGTCGAATGAAGTCCAGTAAGTGAATGAGGAATGGGGCAATTAAAGTTCACTGAACTGGCATTAGGGTGAAGAAAACTGCAGCCAAAATATAAAAATTCGTTTAAAAATCGAATGATTTATTTATATGGCAAGTATTTATATTTTGATATACCATCACTACATATGATGAAACAAAGTCCCCACGCGCCTGTATGTTCTCGATTAACTCCAAATTTATTGAACGGATTTTCATGCGGTTTTTACTAATAGACATAAGGTTTCATAAGGAAGGTTTAGGTGTATAATTTATTAAGGGTTTTCTGTAAATAAATTGAAATAAGACAATTGTTTAACATGTCGAAACAAAAAATAAATAAAAAGTAAAAATATCAAACGAAAACGTATGTCCCCGTACGAAGCCGTGACGAGCCGCTAATAATGAAATATAACATAACCCTAATGACGTAAAATTTAAAAGTTTTAATTGCTTAATTTGACTATTTTTGTATCTTTTTATATTTCAAATGCGGCAACATTTTTATGACAATTATAAAAAGACGTAGCTAAATTTAAAACAGGCAACACTAGCCTCGCGTCCAAGAGTTTGAAATGTTACTATCGCATTGCGGCTGGCGACGCCGAAGTGGCTCCTCGGGTAACTGCCAAGTACCAACTGTTCGTTCTTTACACTTTTTTCAACTAGCTACTCAAAATATGGCTATTTTATACTATATTACATAATTTATCTTCGTGAGCTGGAATTGAACAGTGCAAAATTATTTATAATTTTGCCTTACTGCTTAAGAAATATAAAATAATGTTTTTGATTTTGGGGTTTGTATAGACATTGCATAGAAAAGAGACGAGATGGCCCAGTGGTTGGAAAGCGTGCATCTTAATCAATGATTGCGGGTTCAAACTCAGGTAAACACCGCGGAATACGTGTGTATTCCACCAACCCGCATTGGAACAGCGTTGTTGAATATGTTCCAAACCTTCTCCTCAAAGGTAGAGGAGGCCTTAGCGTAGAAGTGGGAAATTTACATGCTACTGCTGTTGTTGTATTGTCTGTGTAACAAAAAAAAATTTTTGGATATATATTTGTATGTAGAATACTTAAGATTTATATCCAGAAGGATTTGAATTAACGTTGAAGGTAATTACTAATTAATAATAATTATTGAATAAAAAAATAAAAAATCTAGTTAAGAATATTATAATAAGACATTATCCATAATTACTATTATTAGTATGATGCTGGCTATTTACATTGTTTATAAATTGAAATGTTTTGAAAGATCCTTAAATATTGAGGTTAATCTTACATAAGAAAAAAATATTATACGTATAAGAAAACGAATGCCAAGTCCTGCGTTGAACAGCCATCGATTTTTCTCTTCTGGCTCTATTCCAATATTTCTTTGTTTAATTTATTAGTGAATAAAAATACAGCGTTATTTCGTAACAAGAGAAATAAGTATTTACGTCAGATTCACGTCCAAAGGAAACTATTGTATGAATAACAAAGGTTAGATATGATTAATTTCGAAAGAATGAATATTTTATGTAAACGAAGTTTATGAAAACCAAAACACAATAGGTATATTTCGAATATATCTAAAGCTGAAATCAAAGAAATACAAAACTCATATTAATGAAGTGTTATTGATGAGATATATTAGATATCGTAAGATTTACTTGATTTTAGGACTTTGTGCAATCCTGTCCGGGTAGGTAAGTAAGACCACTTATCACATGTGCTAAAGCCAAGCCGCATCAGTTAGTATATATGTATAATGATACATTATACATATATACTAACTGAGACGTGGAAAAAGACAGACATACATTTCGAAGCTCTATTTTTATTTAATTTTTATTTATTGCAAAAGTACATATGTTTTAAAATTTACATTACCTTCGTATAAGTAGGCTATCACTACACTCACACACAAGTTTTCAACACAAAAAAATGGACACTCCTGTTGAACAGCTGGTCAAAAGTATGGAGGAACTTTCTTCAATGTTTAGCCAGAGGATGGGTGAGTTTGAAAAGAACGTAATACTTAATACTTAATACCAGCCAGCGCCTCTGCTTCTACTAATCCTACAATTAAGTCGCTATCCGCCGAGTTCTACGCATTTAAGTCCCTTGTATGGAAATCTTTGGGCCTACTTAAGGCCCAAATAGAGCTTATCGCCATGGGTTTGGATCGCATGGAGACTCACAGTCGCAGGAAGGTTCTTCTCTTCCATGGTGTCAAAGAGGAACAAGGTGAAGACGTCCTCAAGAAAACACTAGGGGTATTAACCGGCCATTTGAAGTTGTCTGATGCTACACCTGAACTAATTGACTCCTGCCATCGCTTGGGGGTGAAGAGGGATGCTTCCCGGCCTATCTTAGTTCGATTTGCCTCCGTACGCTTTCGCTCCAGAGTATGGAATGCCAAGACGGCACTCAGGGGTTCTAAAATAACTCTCTCAGAATTCCTGACAAAGGCCCGTCAAAGTATCTTCATAGAAGCTCGCAAACACTTTGGGATGAAGAAGTGCTGGTCAGCAGAAGGCGAAATAATCATCCTTCTTCCCGACAACTCTCGTAAGAAGATTTCTGCATTGTCCGAGCTCAAACAATTAGTCGCCCAGTATCCAAAGGGCAACAAGTGAACTCCGGTACTTTTTAGGTTACATTTAAATTTAGTCGGTTTATAAGACGATGATACTGACGTTTGCATTGCAGGGTATAGTTAATTTCCGTTTTGTTTATTTTATGTTTTTAACTATTTTACTTTATAAATGAATTTTATAATTTTATTTTTTTACTACCTTATCTTAATATTGTTAAAGAGTGACAACTAACAACTCAATGTTGAATGTCAAACGTCATTGTTTTTAAGTCTGGATTCGAGTCTTTTGAACCGTAAGATTATCTCTTAATTTTTATTCTTTTTATTTTTTGGTTTTTCTATAGTTTTCATTTATATCTACTAACTTGTTATATCTTAAATTTTAACACTTTCTTTATTTTTTGTTTGTTTTAGTTGTGTTCATTTTGAAGTGTAAAATCATTTTTTTTTTCAGTCAACTTATGCCTGAGGTTTGTGTTTCGAATTAGTTGTTATTTATTTATTTTTTTGTTTGTATTTATTATTATTATTATTTTATATTTATTTACTTTATATTATTTTTATTTATATTATAATTGATATAAGTATATATTTTAAGTTTAATGATTTTAGATGAAGAATATTTTTCTTGCTCGTCAGATGAATTCTTGAGTATCTCGAGTAGTAGTAGCAACACCTCGTCATCGGACTCAGAACCACTTGAAGTGAAGCTGCCAAAAATATTTAATAATCCTAATCTCCTATCCTTAGTGCATATTAACGCGCAGAGCTTAGTTGCTCACTATTCCGATCTTCTCACTTCCTTCAGCAACGGCGTGGTTGACGGAATTCTGGTGTCTGAAACCTGGTTAAAACCGTCGATTACATCCACTATTTGTGCTCTTCCAGGCTACCAGTTTTTCCGTAATGACCGCACTGTTCAGGGTGGGGGTGGCGTTGGGATTTACCTTCGCAGTGACATTCCTGCCCGAGTAGTTTCTCTTTCCTCCTCAGAAACAAAAGGATTCCTGGTGTATCTTTTCCTGGAAATAGTTTTACACCATAAAAAGATCCTGCTGGGGGTATTATACTGTCCAAATGATAAAATTAACTATTTTGACATATTAGAAGGTGTTCTGGAAAATCTCGTCCCTGTGTATGACCATGTCATATGTATGGGCGACTTAAACACTTGTATATTAAAGAATAATTCTAGAGCACAAAAGTTAAAAACGCTAACATCATCACTTAATTTAAACATTCTCCCCATGTCCTCTGCGACACACTATTTTCCCAACAGTAGACCAACTCTAATTGATGTAATTGTCGTCTCTAACCCTAATTTTGTTTCCTCCCACGGTCAAATGACTGCTCCATTCTCGTACCACGATTTGATTTTCCTCACTTACAAAGTGCGTCCTACAAAGGTTAGAGGCAAAATTTATCTTCTGCGCGATTTTAAGCATATGGACCTGGATCGTTTGAGAGAGGATGTGAAATGTATTGACTGGTCGTCACTATTCTCAGCTAATGATATTAATGCCATGGTTGAATCACTAACTACTGAGCTGATTAGAATATTTGATAAACATGCACCCGCTCGACCAGTACGGATGAAACATGCACCTGCTCCCTGGTTAACGCCAGTGATCAGAAGAACTATGGCCAAACGTGACAGAGCAAAAGCTCGACATAAAAAACTACCATCAAAGGAAAATCTTGACGAATACAAAAAACTTCGTAACATCTGCAACAGAATGTGTAGGGATGCTAAACGCCGCTATATTCACAGTAGACTTCAGAATACTTCCCAAGCGCAAGTTTGGGGATTCTTACGGTCATTAGGTGTGGGCAAAACCACGGATAGCTTTCAAACTACCGTGGACCTCAATGAACTAAATCAGTACTTCAGCACGCCACCTATAACATTAGATCCTGACACTAAGTCTGCTACACTTTCGTATCTATCTAATCTTGTTCCACCAGACCTGCCCCCTTTCACTTTTGAACCAGTCTCGGAGGAAACTGTTAAGAGGAATGTCCGATCTATCTCCACAAAAGCCATCGGTAGCGATAATCTTAGCCTGGATATGATACTTCCTGTGCTGGAGGATATTGCACCTGTGGTCACTCACATTATTAATTTCTCACTTTCGTGCAATATCTTCCCAACACTCTGGAAGAACGCCTACGTTATCCCGCTACCGAAGACCTCCAATCCTTCCTCTTGTTCTCAATACCGTCCCATATCTATACTGCCTATCCTATCAAAAGTCCTAGAATCTATAGTTCACAAACAACTGTACTCCTACTTTACCATCAACAACCTCATGTGTCCTTTCCAATCCGGTTTCCGTCCATCACACAGCACCGTTGGAGCACTGCTGAATATAACCGAGGACATTCGGTATGCTATGGATAACACCAAGCTTACTGTAATTGTTCTGTTAGACTTTAGTAGTGCTTTTAACTCTGTAGATCTTGACATTCTTCTTGGTACCCTCCGAGCGGTTAATATTTCTTCCTCTACCATTGATTGGTTTCACTCTTATCTTTTCGGGCGCCGGCAGTGCGTGAAAACAGAAAATTCATCGTCTGATTGGTCTAACTTATCTGCCGGTGTTCCTCAAGGCGGCATACTCTCTCCACTTCTCTTTTCTGTTTTCATTAATAACATTTCACGTGTCATCTCTTCTCCCTTTCATCTGTATGGAGATGACTTACAGCTGTATCGTCATTGTCAGTTGTGTGAGTTGTCTGAGACTGTTGACTGCCTAAACGAAGACCTCTTGGCTGTTCAGTTATGGGCCAAATCTTTTGGCTTACTGGTTAACCCTGCCAAATCACAAGCAATGATCATTGGTAGCAGTAGGCTAAGAAGTAAAATTGACTGGCCATCTGTGCCCTGTATCAAGTATGCTGGGGTTCCAATAGCCTATCATGATAATGTAAAAAACTTGGGCCTGATCATTGACTGCAACATGTCTTGGACGTCTCATCTCAACGATGTTAGTAAACGTATGCATTTCACGTTTCACTCTCTCAGACGTCTCCAATATTTTCTCCCTTTCAACACCAAAATTATGCTCGCTCAATCTCTTCTTCTCCCTATTCTCGACTACGCTGATGTTTGCTTTCTGGATGTGACAGAGGAACAGCTTAATAAGTTAGAGCGCTTACAAAATCTTGCTATTCGCTTTATTTTTGGGCTACGTACGACCATGTGTCTCTTTTCCGCGCTCAACTTAAATGGCTGCCTATCCGATTTCGCCGTGATATGCACATCCTTTCGGTCCTTTTCAATATTCTCACAAACCCTAATATTCCTGAATACCTCAGCTCCCGCTCCAGGCGTTCTTGTATCACTATGATGCTCGATGTGCCTCGGAGTAACAGCAAATTTCGACTTCAGTCGTTCACAGTACGAGCTCCGCTACTATGGAACAAACTTCCTAAATACATACAGGACAGTACTACTATCGATATGTTTAAAAAACGATTAAGACAGCATTTCCTGACACAAGTTTACCCTTCATCATAAACTTTGATATTAATACGTGTGTATCTATGTATATTATATGTATCTATATATATCTATATATGTATATATATCTTATATATATGTGTATGTATGTGTATTTATATAAATATTTTTTTATAAGTAATTATGTGTGTAATAAATAGAAGTATATTTTTATTTGCTATCCATTATATATAAATATATCAAATCTATCTTATTTTAGTCTGCACTACATTGCCCGCTGATTGACTCTTATCACTCACCTCCATAGGTTGACTGGAAGAGATCTCTTTTAGAGATAAGTCCGCCTTTGCTCATGTTTTTTCTATTTTATTATTTTCTGTAATGTCTTTTTAGTGCAATAAAGAATATATATATATATATATATATATATATATATATATATATATATATATATATATATATATATTTATCCCGCAATCAATTGGCCGTCCACTGAAGGCGAAAATGCATTTAAACTGGCGTCCACCTGCTTTTGGCGTCCGTATACCGGACGCCACTTTTTTAGCCGGTAGCATTGAGGTCCTATTCATCCTAGCTAGCCGTAGTACAAAAATCGACGGAAGCTAAAAATCGCACTAAATAGTTGCAATAAAATATTGAAAAGTTCCCGAAGAAATCACCGCGCAGGTGAGGCGCTGCCGCAGCGCGTATATCGCACACTGTATATCGAGGGGAATTCCTGACTACGGATTCGCGTATTTGGCGTCCAAAATTGCGACGTTGCCATCTCGCTCATTACTTACGCGTTACATAATACCTATTCGGTGCTTGATTATTGTTTGTTTTACATCAGTCATTTAATGTTTATAAAATATATTAATAATGAATATGTGAATCCCCGAGGACTTCGTGGAAGTTTTTTTTAAATATATTGCTAATAATATTACTTATAAATAATAATTAATATTTATATTAATTATTCATAATAATAATATAAAGTATGTCTGTCTGTCTGTTATCTTTCTTTATACGCTTAAGCTGCTGAACCGATTTAGATGAAATTTAGTATGGGGACTTTGTAGAAAAGAACATAGGATAATTTTGTCTCCAAAATTATACCCTAACGAGATAAAAAAGGAAAGTAGAAGTTTGTACAGGGAGTCTATATCCGATAAACTGATTTAAATTAAATTTAGTATGAAGATAGGATAGTTTCCATCCACGAAATCATCCTCTAAGGGTATAAAAGGGGGTGAAAGTTTGTACAACATCTATATCAATCGTGATTGGTATTTGTACTGTTAAATCTTCTGTTATCTGTGATTGGTAGTTTTTATTATTCGGTGTAAACAAACCGGCGTAAAGCTTAGTAACTTGGTACAGAGGCCAAATAGCCATATACGGACGCCCAATAGCTGTATACGGACGCCCAATAGCTGTATACGGACGCCCAATAGCTGTATACGGACGCCCAATAGCTGTATACGGACGCCCAATAGCTGTATACGGACGCCCAATAGCTGTATACGGACGCCTAATAGCTGTATACGGACGCCCAATAGCTGTATACGGACGCCTAATAGCTGTATACGGACGCCCAATAGCTTTATACGGACGCCTAATAGCTGCATACGGACGCTCAATAAAAAAAAAAAACAGTCAACAACAAAAAAAAATCAAAATAAAATTTATTCAAATAGGCTTTAACAAGCATTTTTGAATCGTCATTTTACAATTAAGTGAAACTACCACCGGTTCGGAAAGTAGATTCTACGGAGAAGAACCGGAAAAAAACTTAGTAGTTACTCTTTTTCAACACTTAAAAAATACAAAGTCATGTTAATTAAATGCAATTATTTAAATGAATATATTCAGCTTGGAAGTCAACAGATACCTCCACGCTTTTTTATCATCTATTCAATCTTGTTTCGAATAATATGCCTTTTTTACCAAAATACGAAATGGCAAAGTTAAAAATTTCTGCCGAATTTTATTATAGAATCGGATACCTTGCCCCAAGAAGGATTTATTGACTTTGCGGAGTAGGAAACTTGGTGTTATAAGCTTATCCTTACTTTTAGTGCACAAACAATGATGATCACTGATTTTATCAAAGTGATCAATGTTACTGTGAATATACATAATATCGTTGTAAATATACTGAGACGCAACAGTGAGTATTCCTACTTTTTTAAAAACATCCCGAAGAAAGTATCTAGGTCCAAGATTATAAATAAACCGGATTGCTCTCTTTTGTAAAATAAAGACAGATTAAATACCTACAGCGTTACCTCAAAGTAATATGCCATATGACAAATACTGTGAAAAAAAACAAAATATACTAGACGAGCGGTATCAACCTCAGGTAGTTGTCTAACTTTTCTAAACGCGTATGTTGCAGAGCTGAGTCTTCCTGTTAGGGATGATAAATGAGGACTCCACTAAAGTTTGGAATCCAATTCTATTCCTGAGAACACCGTAGTATCGGCTACATCAAGACGGTCACCGTTTATAGATATCTTATAATTATGCTTTCTAACATTGGGTAGGGTAAAAGCTACACATTTTGTTTTTTGAGCAATCAAAACTAAATTATTTACTGTAAACCAATTGTGTATCTGTGATAATGCACCGTTCACATCGTCATAGTCAGTTTTTTTTGTCAACCCTAAAAATCAGTGAAGTATCGTCAGCAAACAACACTATATCACAAATACCTTTAACATAAAAAGGATCATTTATATATACCAGAAATAGAAAGGGACCCAAAATTGAACCTTGTACAATAGCCGATAGATCGTGATCTTGAAGCATACAGTACTATTTTAAGTGGTACTATGTGGCTGTATGCTACCAACTTTAAAATGAAAGCACTGTTCCCAGTAATTTCATTTCATTATAAATACTATCATTTTATTATCGTAAATATAAAATTTGGTAGGTAGATTTTTATGACATACAGGAAAAATAAAACACAGGCGATAACAAATGCAACAACAAAGTAATATGATAGAGAAGTCATAATTATTCCGATGAAGTTTTATGGGCAGAGCCACTTGTGCTAAGAGTGAAAAGTGAAAATGAGAGACATCGAGATCATATTTGCGCAAACCAAATATGAATCTAATATAAAAAAATTGAAATCGCTCAAGATTTTCGCTGATCCTCCGTGAGATCTGGATAACAGTCGTCAGCGTAATCATGGGTTAAGTTAAAGTAAAAGATTCGTATTTACACATTATAACATATCGGACATCCGTATATGTATAAGCCTTACGAATATTGGAACAAAATAAACGTTGAACTGTTTGAACAGAACAGCGATAGGAAAAGAAAGAGACAACAAACCTAAAGCTGGCAACGTCGCACTTCCAAATACAGTCCATCCTGTGAGGACGCTAAATAATCGATGCCATAGGTAAATTATGATCAATATATCTAGGATACCTTAAATGTATCATCATGGTTAGGGGTTCAAAAGTGTTTGGGCCTGACTGAAAGACGAATATCGTGGAATTTTTTTATATCGGAAAACAACGTATCCCAAGGACCTGGAAATCAAAAAATTAAGCAGTATTCATTAAGACATGTTAAGTAAAGTAAGGGGAACTTGGGGACGTGGTAATGATGCACCACGTGCATGACGCCAAAAAGGTTGTAGGATGTATATATATATATATATATATATATATACATTAATGAACATTATGCAACATCATATTTATGACTCTGATACCAATGCGTGTATCTAAAGCACTTCTGTTATGGAAAATCAGACCTAAGACAACATAGAAAACTAATAAATTTTGTACACACTTTTTACCTATGATTTGGCTGGGAATCGAAACCGGGACCTCGGAGTGGCGTAACCATGAAAACCGGTGTACACATTACCCGAACACGGAGGTCGTCAGTTAGTATTGTTGTATTCTAGTTTGAAGGATAAGCTAGTGTATCTACAGGTACACACATAACTTAGTTTCCAAGGTTGGTAACTGCATTGGCGACACAAGGAATTGTTAAAGTTTCTTACGGTACAAATTTCTTTAGCATTGGTGACCACGAGGTAGCCTCTTTGCCATCAAAAACGTTTCGTATTGACATAACAGCCTGTAAATGTTCTACTGAAAGGTTAAGACGATTTTATGAGATGGTTTGGAGCACATTCAACCAAGCTGTTTTAATGCGTCTTGGTGGATTCACATTTAGTCGAGTAACATTCGATCTATATGTTTCCTCGTGACGTATTCTTTTACCGCTGAACACAATGTTATAAGGACAAATTAAACACATGAAAATTCAGAGGTTTGGTTAGGTTTTAATCTGCAATCATCGATTAATCCTCACGCGTTCTTACCACTGAGACATCTAAGCTCCTCCTCACCTGTATACTATATGTGCGTCTTCGTCGGATTTAAAGGTGTGGAGGCCCCGGGGCCACAAGGCAGTGAGGGCCCTAGACAAACAGAAGCGTGAACACCCTAATAATTATATTATTATGAATTAATTAGTTTTTTTTTCATAATTTGTTCAATCAGTTAGCTATGAATTGTTTCGTATTTGTATCGGTAACTTTTAAAATATTAAATAGTAACATTATTATAATTTGACTATATCTCAGTATTTGTTAACTTGCTGAAAACTGTGGCCCCCTCTCATGTGGAGGCCCCAGGGCAGTTGCCCCGGTTGCCCTCCCCTAAATACGGAACTGTATATGTGTTATGAGTTTCTTGTTCAACAACAACAACAACAACAGCCTGTATATTCCCACTGCTGGGCTAAAGGCCTCCTCACCCTTTGAGGAGAAGGTTTGGAACATATTTCACCACGCTGTTCCAATGCGGGTTGGTGGAATACACATGTGGAAGAATTTCTATGAAATTTGTCACATGCAGGTTTCCTCACGATGTTTTCCTTCGCTGCTGAGCACGAGATGAATTATAAAGACAAATTAATCAGCGGTGCTGGCCTGGATTTGAACCAGCAATCATCGGTTAAGATGCACGCGTTCTAACCACTGGGTCATCTCGACTCTGTTTCTTGTTCATGTCAATAGAATCTACCTTCTGGAACTGATAGCTTGAAATCTTTTAGAACAACGAAACAGTTTAGTTCAAGTCTAGTTGGACGAATATGTTCTTAATTTGATTTTATTGTTTTAATCGGAGAGTACTCACTAAGAGAATTCGCTTGTATTGTAACGGCTCTTATGCATTATATCAGTGGATATGTAAGGAGTAACAGCGAACTCTCGAGTTGTAATGTAACAGAGCGCAGTGCTTGTAATGTAACATAACAGTTAGTTGTTTGGTCGGACATAGCCAGCATATCAACTGCTTGTAACACGTGCACCGTGTAACGGAACGTTCGAAACTGAAACGGTGCGTCGTTCAGGCATTGTAATGTAAGTTACAATTGAATTATTATGTTACATTACAAGCGAATGCCTTTGTTAAGTAAATAGTCTTTATAGAATTAATGAATGATATTTTTACAGTGGTAATAATATTTACTTTCACTAATACATAACAATAAAATATATGTCGAAGCATCAAAAAGTTTTATTTACTTTATTATCGTATATGCTGGCAACGTTAGTTTGAAGTAGAGAAATAAATGACAGCAGAAAAGTTGGTGGAATATCGAAAAAATGGGTCTTACAAATGGGAACGACTAGCTTTATATTTCGAATTCCATCATATCTGATAACGAGTTGATGCCTTACTCCTCTTTATATATATCATATATCGTAGTAGGTAAATTGTATACTGCAAAAAGTACCTCAATTACATTGAAGTTGATTGTTATTTCAATTCAATTTTATATAATTTAATTTATTATGAATCAGTTTTAAAATCAAATCATGATAAGCCTTTTCCAAGCTTTATGGCCTTTTAAATCGTTATTGCACGAGAATAATTTAAAGGGGAAGCGTCCCCTGATTCAATGATTTTATCGAGAAGAAACGGTTAATTATAGTTATTCATTTATACTTATTACAATAGTTACCTATCTTTATACCTGAGAGTAACATAGGATATCACTTAATGGTATATATGTATATAGATAACATTAAGTGGCCCTTTAAACATTTATTTGTATGCTTTAAGAATTATCATACTATAGCATACAAACTAAATACTAGCCTATCACTGCTTTTTTATCAATTATATAATATACAATAGAATTAAATGGCATATCTAATATACACAATATACCCAGACAGGCTTTACAGCGGTCTTCTATCAAGGGATTCCAATTGAGAGTAATTAAATAATTCCCAGAAAGAATGTAACAATCTTTTATTTGCTGTAGAAGTTGAAGTAATAAAAGAAATGCACACTGGAAGGTACGGTCAAGTCATCGCTCCCACGGGACGATAGTTTAGCGAAGTTTTCCTATACCAGCCGGAATGAGGTGAGGTCCGTCTGTTACAGGAACTTCTCATAGTCTGTTATCTATACATAGGTTATACAGGACATGGACACATATAGGTATATGTATTACTAGTAGCTGCCTACGGTATTGCTCGTAATTTAGGGTTGTCGAGTGTCAGGAAAAAGTAGTACGCCCTCCACATACATCATATTATTATTCTGGTTTGCTTTTGATAAGAATATTAAATTAAGTATATAATAATACCTACCAATAGTCGCCCGCGGCTTCGCTCGCGTTTCAGGGCTTTAGCTGTCATGTGTCAGGCAAAAA
Source organism: Vanessa cardui (assembly GCF_905220365.1). Classification (NCBI taxonomy): domain Eukaryota; kingdom Metazoa; phylum Arthropoda; class Insecta; order Lepidoptera; family Nymphalidae; genus Vanessa; species Vanessa cardui. The sequence goes on along the minus strand of NC_061127.1, from coordinate 4,110,892 downwards.
AATAGCCTATGTCCTTTCCTTGGAGTTCAAGTTTGCTTCATACCAAATGTCATCAAATTCGGTTCAGCTGTTTGGTCGTGAAAGAGACAGAGTTACTTTCACGTTTATAATAAGAATACAGATTATAACATTGATTTCTAAATGGATGTTATAAGATTCAAGGTTTATCATAATTATAAAAACGTTAAGTAACTGCCTTTATTATGGCCCAATACTCGGATTTCAAACATACGTAGAATTATATTTGTAAGATATTATTTAATAAAACAGTTTTAATATATATTATGTAATATATAGTACGTAAACGAATATAAAATTGAACGTTATTTAGCTGTGGACGCGCCCCGATTTTCTATTCGGAGTAATTGAACTGTAAACGTCTGATAAGTTCCCAAAAGTTCCTCTGAATAATATTCTTGTTAAAATATATTCCTTGTAATATTCTTTCCTCTTTGATATTTAAAAGTTATTTTCTATGTAATATATAGTTACGAACGCTTTGAAATGTACTAGGAATGTATATAACGCAAATCAATGGAAATAAAGCAAGTCCTTTTAATATAAATGTTTACATGTGAAGACGAAATCTAATATTGTAAATGTGAAAGTAAATCTGTCTGCCTTTCTGTCGCTCTTTCACGACCAAACCAACGAATTAAATTTGATAAAATTTGGAAGGCAGCAAACTTGAACTCCGAGGAAGGACATAGGCCTTTTTTTAGCTTAACACGTGACAATCAACCCTAAAACGAAGCCGCGGGCGACAACAAGTACAAAGAAGATCTGGCATCAATTTTTAACGTTGAAATACGATTTTTTTTATTTCGTATAGCAATCTTGATACTTTATCGACACTGTCTTTAATTAAATTATAAAATATAATTTCGCACTAAAATCGTAATTAGTATTAAATCGGTAACAAGCAATATTGTTGCATTCGCTTTTCCATCCATTTCACAGTGTGTTACCACGAGATTAATGAGACTGAAAGCCTTACAACCTATCACATTTTGACATTGCATTGTGACCTCTGTGATGATAAGGAATAAAGGCTACAGGTGTGTAACATTTGTCTTTTGTCTACCGTACAGTTGCAATCGAGCGATGTATAAATATTGGGACGTCGAATTAAGTACGGCTCTTTAAAATATCTGATTACATTATACGACGATACTATATAAACTTATGTATTAAAATAGTCTATATCAATTTTGATCTTTTATATACTATATTATTTTTTACGTTAATTAGATGAAACGTGTATTTTTACATTTTTTTCCTTAATTATCAGAGAAGGTATCGCCTTAATTAAGGTACTGATTTCGTTATGTTGATTTTTCGCAATGTACACATTGCTTCGATTACACAGATACTAACAGACTCGGAGCAATGTGTAAAATGGAAAAAATATGTGTAACTTGCCACTCACCCTGGCTTTGCACGGGTACTTTATATGTATCGTTATATCATGATCTAATTACACAAAATCTTTATAAATTGTAGTTTATGTGTTATTCTGATGTATATCCTATATTACAGAAAAAAATCATCCAAATCCGTCCAGTAGATTTTTCGTGAAAGTTTAATAAACACACATCCATCGTCACAGACTTTTGGAATTTATAATATTAGTAGGATTGATTTATATTTATTTTTTATTAAGAAGTTATGATCTAAAAGATTATTCGAACGATGCATTGTAGTTAAAGAATTTGATGAGTCATTTAAATTAACCTAGTATCCATCATAAGTAACTATTCCAGACATCATAAGTAACTATTCATCCATCCATAAGTAACTATTCCAGACTCTGATCCGTCTCTCTAGATTTAATACGGATCCGTTCAGCAGTTCTGACCTGATAGAGTAACAATCATCCATCTGTACAAACTTTCACGTCTATACTAAATAACTAATACTACGCAAAGGTAACTCTGTTACTTCTTCATGCTTACGCTTAAATTAATTTGGAATGGAAATGATTTGAGTCCCGGGGTAAGACATAGGATGTTGTGGTTGATTGGTTTGTGTGGTATAGGTAGAGTTTTGTAAATTAAACGGGAGCAAAGCCGCGGGTTCAGCTAGTTTAGCTATACTAGTGACTGAAATGAAATGTGATGACTGTGAGTGGTAATGTTGATTCGAAACTTGAATTAACTTTTTTTTAAGTTATTTTTTTAATTTCTTAATTTGGCTGTGACTTTAAATTATATAATATAGACATCATAAGATAGTACAAAGATTTTTTTTTTATTAAAAATAAAGCTCAAATGTAAAACGTGGGAACAGACGTAAACAGTAAAATGAAATTAAATTAAAACAAGACTTATGGACAGGCCATAGGTTTCGAAATTTGTAAAAATCTGTCGAATAAACGGGCAGTTATGCGTGCGACTCGCTACGTTATATCAATAAGTGGATCCAGGATATGTATTAAAGCAATTTATATATTTAAGCGACGATTACAGTTCTTATTTATTAATTTTTACTCTTTAGTCTTTAATCTCAAGCAGATATGATTCTAGTAAAGGAGTTTAAACTTAAGTCAATCTCTTACACTACAATACCTATTGTTGTTAGGTGTTGTAATAATAAATGCTTATCATTTCCATACAAGGAACTGACTATAAATAAACGTCAAAATCAACTAAAAGTTTAAGTTCGTAATATTCGTCGCTTAATGTAATTATATTTATAATTGTCGTGAAAGTTATGTTTAAATATAATTTTAAATTGGGTTATTGTTGCAGAGAGATAAAAATTAAACTTTTTCCTCTTATTCGCAGGTAAACAACGCATGCATTTCGAGTTCAGTGAGAACAGTAAGTAGGTAAAGAGGTTCGAAGAACGGACTACATGCGTTATCTCGACGCGGATCTGTTTATCTGAAAACAATTCCTGATATCAATGGACTATTTTTCACTCTATATAAATGCTAACGAAACGGTTTCAGTATATAATTTTTGAAAGCGAAGTGTCGAAAATATATGCTGTCTCTTTTTTTCACGCAGAAACTGAATGGACAATTACAATACTAAGCGCGATGACAGTTCATTTGACACAATAAATATATAGTATTTTTAAATTTAGAATCATTAAAAATTTACTAGGGACCATAATAAAATGAAAATCAAAATGTTCTTTATTCAAAAAGATTAATAAAAGCACATATAAATCATCACAGTATTGAATTAAACCTACGTACGGAGTAAACAATTATGTATGTATTTTTTTTTGTGTTCGATTTATTTATTTATGTATGTGATTACGTTACATTGGTTTGCCTCACAGTACTTCTTGCCTTCCAAGTCTTCTAAAGCGTATTCCACATATCACATTATGTGACTTGAGTTGCTTCCATTGCACTCAGACCACCATCAGCGCTTTGTAAATAAAAAACAAATAATATAAGTTTAAGTAGAGATAGCAATGAGTACTATAAGGAATCTAGTTATGAGCTGGTGAAGAAAATTGAATTGTATTTTTATAGTGCTAAGAGCTATTTTTGATTGATTGTGAATATTTTTCTGTGGTACCGGTATGCAAGTATCATATATCAAGATGTGTTGACTGAAGCTGCAGCGGAATATAATTTTTATTCCTTTAAAATAAAAGTAGGCAGAGAAAATCGCTTATCTTTTTTTTTGAAAGAAATTATGAACTTTAATAGTATATTAATTATATTGTAAGTATAACTGTAAAGATCCCACTGCTGGTCTAAGGATTTTTTCCTTCAAGGAGAAGGTTTGAGCCTAACTCCATAATGCTGCTCAAATTTACATGTGTCAGAATTTCATTGAAATTATACACAGACACGCTGGTTTTCTCACGCTGTTTTTCTTCACCATCAACACCTGTACTGTACTGGAAATGCAGTATGTAAAATTATTTCGACTTCTCTTAATATGTTTGTACAAAGTAGGTATCTCTGTTTAAAAAAAAGTTAAACACACGTTCATATTTGAATTGAATTGCATCTTACAAATGAACGTAATAATTAGCAAGCCATCTCATAGGTAATAGATGTTTCCTACACAATTACACCCCGGGTTGTAAATCATTCGCATCGTACTATAATACGAAATGCATTCAATGCAAATTTATTCTAATTGCAACAGTATAAGGTGCATTCTTAAATACCATGATTAATTGTTAAGTCGTTTAGTTATAAGTCAATACAAAGTCTATTACTTTATTGTATGCAAACAAGAAAACTAACGAGATGACTTTATTTAATAACAGTTCTGTATTCTGCAATTTACGGTATCTGGGAGAACTGGTTGGTTAGTGCGGGATAAGCGCTAATTTTATCAGATTCTGCACTATCGAAAGTTATTAACTCGTTAGCTTCTATGTTGAATTTATTTTTACATTTGCGTTTTCATTAATGTGCTTTGATTATCTTATTTATTTACCAACCCACATCGGAACAGTGTGGTTTTTTTTTTTTTTTTTTTATGGCATAGGAGGCAAACGAGCAGGAGGCTCACCTGATGGAAAGTGACTACCACCGCCCATGGACATCTGCAACACCAGGGGACTTGCAGGTGCGTTGCCGGCCTTTCAAAAAGGAGTAGGCTCTTTTCTTAAAGGTTCCCATGTCGTATCGGTTCGGAAAAACCGCCGGCGAAAGCTGGTTCCACAAAGTGGTTGTGCGAGGCAGAAAATGTCTGAGAAATCGCGCTGTTGTGGATTTTCGGACATCAAGGTGGTGCGGGTGAAACTTAGAATTTTGGCGAGATGTCCGAAGGTGAAAGTCATCAGCCGGGATTAATCCGAACAATTCCTCGGAACATTCCCCGTGAAAAATTCGGTAGAAGATGCAGAGTGATCCGACATCTCTACGCAAAGCCAAAGGATCAAGGAGATCGGAAAGGGCTTGATCGTCGATAACTCGAGCCGCTCTACGTTGGATGCGGTCAAATGGAAGGAGCTGGTACTGGGGAGCACCCGCCCAGAGGTGAGAGCAGTACTCCACGTGAGGCCGAATTTGCGCCTTGTAAAGTTTTAGGCGATGGGCCGACGTGAAATACTGTCTCGCCTTGCTGAGCACACCGAGCTTCTTTGAAGCCAATTTGGCTTTGCCTTCCAATTGACCGCGGAACTGAACGAGGCTCGAAATATCAACGCCAAGTATTCCGATACTACCTGTAGCGGCTATCGGAATGTTCTCAAATCGTGGAGATACGACAAATGGTGTTTTTTTAGCAGTTAACGCGCAAACTTGCGTCTTTTTGGGGTTGAAATGGACTAGATTTAGCCGGCCCCAATTCGAGACTTCGTTTAATGAAGACTCGATTTCAGACACAAGTTTGTTCCGGTTCTCTTCGACGTTTTCCCGAGAAATATTAGCGCGGCCGGTGTATAAGGTGTCAACGGTACTGTCGTCTGCATAGCAATGAATGTTCCCGATTTGCAACAAATCATTGATATGCAGAAGAAACAGAGTGGGTGATAGAACGCAGCCTTGTGGAACACCAGCATTGACGAATTTTAAGTCAGAGCATGCACCGTCGACAACGACCTTGATGCTCCGATCTGCCAAAAAGCTGGTAATCCAATTGCATAATTTCCCGGGAAGCCCATAGGAAGGAAGCTTCGAAAGAAGCGCTTTGTGCCATACACGATCGAAGGCCTTCGCTATGTCCAAGCTGGCTGCTAATGCCTCCCCCTTGCTCTCAACTGCTTCAGCCCACCTGTGAGTAAGGTAAACTAGAAGATCACCGGCTGACCGACCCCGACGGAAACCGTACTGGCGGTCGCTAATCAGCTGGTTCACCTCTAGATACCGCAGGAGCTGGCAGTTTATAAGGGACTCCATTATCTTGGAGAGCAAGGATGTGATGGCTATAGGCCTATAATTGGACGGGTCTGAGCGGTTGCCTTTTTTAGGGATCGGATGCACCAAAGCTGTCTTCCAGGAATTCGGGACGACGCCTAATGTGTAGGATTGCCGGAAAAGACGCGTTAAGACCGGTGCCAACTCGGGAGCACATGTCCGTAGCACGATTGGAGGGATACCATCGGGTCCGCTCGACTTATGAATGTCCAAGGAAAGAAGTGCTTTACGAACTGCACTTTGCCGGAATTTAACCTCCGGCATCGTGGTATCACATCGCGGAATTGTTGGTGGAGATTTTCCTTGGTCATCCAGAGTCGAGTTCGACGCGAAGAGAGAGCCTAAAAGATCAGCTTTCTCTTTCGCGGTATGGGCCAATGACTCACCGTCTCTGTGCAGAGATGGAAAAGATGGCTGACAGAAATTCCCTAAGACAGCCTTAGCGAGAGACCAGAACGCTCGTGTTCCTGAAGGGAGACGCACCAGTCTCTCGCCAATTCTGCCAATGTACTCCGTCTTCGCCCTAGCAATCACCTTTTTGAGGGACCTAGAGGCAGAGTTGTATTCCTTTTTAAATGCGCTGGTATTTACATCACGAGACGCAGATGCATTAGCCCAGGTTTGATAGCGTTCCCACTTTCGGCGTGATGCCGTTTTGCAGAAGCGACCAAACCAAGGCTGGGACTTGCCACCGATGGGTACTGCAGAGTAAGGAATGAATAGTTCCATACCCTGAAGCACCACATCGGCAACAGAGTCAGCAGCAGCGTTCGGATCATCCGGCGAGAAACAAATCTGCCCCCATGGGTAAGATGCAAAAAAAGACCGCATCCCATCCCAATCTGCTGACTTGTAGTGCCATACTCGGCGGCACCCAACAAAGCGAGGCCGTGAGTACCGCACAACCGGCACTGTACTCCGGACGAGACAGTGGTCAGACGAGCCCAGAGGGGGATCGACGATAACCTGATAGCCATCCGGATGTGAAGTCAGCAGAAGGTCCAACAGGGAAGGTGTATGATCCTCCACATCCGGTATTCGCGTTGGCGAGTTGACCAGTTGTGTCAGATCATATGCTAGAGCGAAGTCCAGAACAGATCTACCCGCATGATCGGTGGTGCGTGAGCCGAGCCATTCTGCGTGGTGAGCATTAAAGTCACCCAGAATAATGATCTCTGCGGATGGAATCTGCTGAAGCACGGAATCTGTAGCCATTTGGACGCGCTCAACCAGTCGGTCGGTTTCGGCATTACCGCTATGGGACCTATAAAGGCACGCATAGATTCGCGGATGGTCATCGCAGTCTACACGCAGCCAGATAATCGATAGGTCCTGTCCTTCAAGGCTGCCGAGGCGTCGAGAACAGATATCATCTCTGACGTAAACGCATACCCCAGCTCGTGGTATAAAGGAATGTTCCAATTTGTACCCAGGGTACGAGAGAAAAGTCGTATCGGCAGGAGAAGATATCTGGGTCTCGGTTAGAAAGAGCAAGGCCGGCTTCGCCGTTTACAGATGGTAGTGAACGGCGTTGAGGTTGGAGTTGAGTCCCCTTATGTTGCAGAAGTCCACAGCGAGGGTGGTAGGGGTTGCCTTATGATGCCTGCTCCGCTTGCCCCGAACAGTGGCGAGCGCAAAATTGCCCCCCCCAGAATTCGGAGGGCAGCCTGGGCATCCCTGCTCAGGTGGTGTATGTCCTGAGCATGGATGCCCAGAGAGGGATTCTCCACCGCTGTCGCTGATGGTACCCTCCTGGGGTAATTTAACCAAATTCTGCACAACAATCAAGTTTTGGGGGGGAGGGGGATTGGGCCTCCGGAACTCTCACTTACCGGACGAAACGCGGTAGCATAACTACCACTTTACGCCGATTTTAAGTGAGAGAGTGGTACTGATTGAAGATAATTACGTCTAAATAAACTCTGTAAGTATCACATTGAGTATTTACGTTATATTATAACTAGCGTTCCGCCTCCGCCTCGGACGGGTACACGACAGGACATCACATTACAAACTTCTAAAATTATCAGTGTATCTTTACTATATTGTTCGTGTTATATACAAAAACCAATCTTTCGAATACTATCAATTAATATTCTACCCATTAAAAAATCCTCATCAAAATCCATTGCGTAATTTCAAATATCTAAGCATAAATAGGGACCGACAGGGTGAGCGACTTTGTTTTATACTATGTAATGATAAATTTCACCATTCATATGAAAATACATGAAAGAGTCTCATCTGCCGAAGTCCATATAAATAGAAGGGCAGATACTCCGCAATCAAAACTAATCTGTGTATGTAAAATGTTACATTCATCGTTGAAAGAATCGAATATGACTCTCATTTCCCTTTGTCAAGTAATTTCGTTTATTGGCTTTACCTAAACTAAAAACCAGTGTAACATATAAAGTAATAAAAAGATCTCGAAGACCATGTTCGGAAGCAATTTCTACTATGCGGTTCAACTAAAAGCGGCGTATTCACATTTTGCGGTCACAGTTGCAAGTTTCTGAACTTGGCACAAGTTTTATTAGTCTCCGTGCACATCCAAGTCAAGATAATCTATCGGATACAATATTATAAAGAAACGAACATACTAGCAGACAACTTTCGCTACGATAACTTGTCTGTATTTATAAGACTAAGACCATTTTTGAATAACAATTATCTTTGAGAGAATACGAGAAACGTTCTTTACTCATAATTAGTTCCTTTTGTTAAATGGTTGGTGCTGAAAAATAATTATGTTCATATTTATGAACATATGTTCTCTTTATTTGTATGGAGTTTAAGGTTTTGAGTCAATATTAACTTGTTCGGGGTAGGGGTTGGTTTATTCAAACTTAAATATCCATTTGCGGAGCTACCGATTAGTGACTGTTATTAATTAACAAGTCATAGCACCAAATTCTAGGTACATTTAGACTTTAAAGTATGACAATAATGTCCAAATCTATATAGACGTTCCTATAATATTTTAAAAACTGAAATTTTTCTCTTTTATTTTTGAATTTTATTCCTTTACTGGTAATATTGGTACTATGTTCCAAATATTTATATAGGTATAAAAGCAAAATGCGATTTGCTGTATAGTTACGAAATATCATAAACTAAAACACTTACAGACTTGAAATTTGGTGGATTATTTATAGGATGTAGACATAATTTAAGTACGGATTTTATGTAACTCTACCTCTTGTATGAAAAACGGGTGTTGGAAGTTTGTGTGTGTGTGTGTGTGTGTGTAACTACTGAGTTTCTTGCCGGTTCTTCTCGGTAGAATCTAATTTCCGAACCGGCGGTAGCTTCACTTAATTGTTATATGACGATTCAAAAGTGCTTGGAAAAGCCCACTTGAATAAAGTATATTTTGATTTTTGATTTTTTTTTGTGTTTTATAATTTTTGTGCGCTCAAAGCCGCGGGTTAAGCTAGTTTCGTATACGTGTACGCAGCCTTTTCCCGGAGATGTGACTGAACCAATGCGGAAGCGTTCTACCGTTTAAGGTACGGACCATCTCTTCCATACTTTATACAATCGTCCGAGATAATAAGAAGACGCATTATGCGCTACATCATTATATCGGAGGATAATGTCGTTCTTTTTACAATTCTTATCACTAACTGGAATACGGATAATATATATTTATGAGAACGAGTTTTTCCTGAATCAAAATTATTTACACTGAATGTTTACTTTAAAAATGACAAGACTTACATAATGGAGAATGAAATGTCGTTCATAGTATTATAACCAAATACAACATAATTGGTTGCTTGTAAAGTATTGAAATGTCTAATAAATATGAACACGTTGGTATGTGAATACTTAAATGGGCGGCGTTATTGGAATGACATAAGGCTAACCACAGACAATTGTTTTGTGAAAAATTATCAAAATCAAAATATACTTTATTCAAGTATGCTTTTACAAGCTCCTTTGAATCTTCATTTAACAACTAATAGCTACAAACCACCACCGGTTCGAAAAGTAGATTCTATCGAGAAGAACCGTCAAGGAACTAAGTAGTTATTCTCTTCAACTTTTAAAAATACAGTCATGTTAGTTAATTACAATTATATATGTATGTAATATATCCTGCCTGGAAGTCAACAAGTATTATTTACAAATGATTCGAATGTATGAAACGGCAAAGTTAAAAATGTCTGTGGAATTTAATTATAGAAACGGAATTATGTATAACTATTTAATTCATGCTATTCAAGTTATTAGTCTCGTCATTTATAAAGCATCAAAGTCAGTGCATAAGAGACACAGAATGAGATGTTGCTGACCATTAAATGAAGTCGTGACTTATATCAAGTAGGTACATTTTTAATGGCACTATTCATGAAATAAATAACGCGTACAGTTCTTCTAGTACTTATTTTACTGCGCTTGCTTGTTTAAAAATATAGCCAATGTCATTGTAGTAGTTACTTTATTTTATTGGCAGTTGGAAGTCTGTATTGCTAACAATGGGCTAACTGTTAGTAAGTGCTCTGTCCATAGACATTGGCATTGTAAGTCATTAGCCATTCCGTACATTGCTAACGCGCTGCCAACTATGGAACTCTACGTTGTTAAGCGCCTTGTGCCTGTAATTGCACACATTACTGGCTGTGTAAGTGTACTTAAGTCAGAATTAACGTTAATATATATTTGGAACATCGGCAATACCTATGTGTGTAATTAGCCTAACTTGGAAAAAATGACAGCGATCTTTGCCGCGTCATCAGGGTCGTGACTTCCAGCTTATGAAGACGTGTATAGTACGACACAACTTAGATGTAGCATCGGCAAAATTCGTAAAACCGATAAAATGCGAATTAAGTATAGTACGACACAACTTAGATGTCGCATCGGCAAAATTCGTAAAACCGATTACATAATTGAGTACGCTATTCCAAATTATCAATATTTATTTTTCACGCGAATATGATCTTTGCCCAAACGTAATAACATGTAATATCATATGACCTAATATATTCGTCAATTTGATACGTCGATTTACATACACTTGCTTTCTCTGACGCGAGTATCTATAGCAACGAATATCGTCGAATGGCGCGATAGGGAGCTATTTCTATTGGTTTTTTAAATCGGCAGTAATCGGTTTTATTTTCATTCCATTGCATTTCCGATGCTACATCTAATTTGTGTCGTAATATACGCTATTTCAAATTATCAATATTCATTTCTTACGTGAATATCATCTTTACACAAACGTAATAACTTGTCATATCATATGACCTTTTCGTGACATATATATTCGTCAATTTAACACGTCGACATGCTTGAATTGACGCGAGAATCTATAGCGACGAATAGCGTCGAATGGCGCGATAGGGAGTTGTTTATGTGGGTTGTGTGAATCAGCAGATTTCATTGCATTTTCCGATGCTACATCTAAGTTGTGTCGTACTATACCTACCACCTTTACGAGGAAAGATCAAATACGAACATTCTCTATCAGAGTAAATGCCTTTATTATTATTTACTGCTTAAGTAGTGGCTATAAAATTGTCATGTTCTATTACGATTACACCAACACTTACAACGAACATTGTTGAAGGTTGTATGGACAAATTGTTAAATATAAAATCCAATTATAATAAATTAACATTAAGAACTTAACTTGATGTCAATTTATGCTGCTGAATATTTTATGTCTTGTATTTTTTATTATTAAATAATAATAATTTAATATTATAAATTATACTGAACAAGCAATTTAAGTTTTATATTAATCACGTCTTGTTTAAAATTAATGAAATTAAATTTATTATTCTAATAAATTAATGATCTTTTCATTTTACATTTATCTGGAGAAAGCAATGGAATCGTTTTAAATGAAGATAAGCTGGAGACGATGGAATAATTTACTTAATGTTTTAAGATGTCTAGACCAATTTTCTTTTGACCTAGATTTAATCAAACTATCCTTTTTTTAATTTTCTTTTTTGGCCTTTTTAAATTGGAAATTCATATTTATAAAAAATATTACGTCTCATTACACCTAGACGTCACAGTGCTAGACGATAGAAAACTTTTTATTTAAGGCACATAACCTGGAAATTATTATCGATATCATTGTGTTGAAATATACAAATATACAATGCACGTGTTTCTTATTTTGTTGTTCCTTATTGAACTGGTATTCCTAAGTGAAAATTTGCAAAAAGTGCTTAGAAGGTAAGGTCCTTGATTATAAAGTAGAACGCCATATTGACTCATCTTCTTTCACGAAATCTAATGAGACGGCTATTTAAGCTCATTGTACCAGGTTTGTCCAGTAGGTTGGCATCACACCATCATCCACCGCCATCCACCGTCAAGGCATCCGTGAGACCAACACAGGCTTATACATCAGGTTTCATTTTCTACCGAGCAAATAATCCATCAGCATAAAATCGTGATCATTGGGTTGGTTCAACATATTTATACACGACCATCTCGACATATAAAATAATTAAATATTGAGGATACCTAAAGTTCAAAACTCTCTCTTCAACTGATTTTGACATTTGTGGCGCCGTTGATTAATATAAATGGTCAGCGGAGTTGACTTGTGACAAGGCGTCACGAGAAATCGAATATGGCTTCGCTCTGCTATATTATCAATAATTGTCGTATTTCGTAATGTTTTTTTAAATATTTATATTATATAACTTTCCCCGCAAAAGAGAGTTGCTGACTGAATCTCCATATGTTTACTTTGTGTTTATAATTCTACTCGTGCTGGGCGGAGAAGGATAATATCTTGAGAAAACCCGAATTTCCCGAAGTAAGAGCTATTACAAGTAAACCTACTTTCAAGGAGGTTTTAATTTTTAAACAAGTGAAACCTTCAAATAAGGTTCTAAACGAGTGTTCCAATACTGTATTGGAACCTGATGCTTGTTAGTTTGTAAAGAACCTTAGAGTTATCAATAAAGTTCTTCTTTACTAGAGGCAATCATTATACTTACCTTCAATATTTTAAATTTAAGGATACCAAAAAAAATATCATCAAATATCATCCACTTTGATGAGGATGTATATTATAGAAGTTGTGAGAAAGTCGACCGTCAAGGCAACACAAATACTGTTAATACAACCTTGGTAATCGAATTGGGTATGATATGAACCATACAAATTAGCCACAAGAGTTAGTCAATATAGATATAACAACGCATACGAAACTGTATCTAACGAAAGTAGGTTGATTTTCAAATCAAGTTATTCGAAGACCCTTTTTCGCTAACCCTGATTATTTTATTATCGTCACACAACCTTATCAGAAAGTGGAAAAAAATCTAAAAGCTCTTTCGAACTCCCAATTTATTTTTATTTCACTTAACCGTGTCACCTTTCCTTTTCCCATTTTATTTCATATAAAACGCAAACCGTAGATTATATTATATTTATCCACACACTTAGAATAACATACGAATAAGACTTATTTAATCATTTCCTTCAGTAATGTAAAGAGGATCTTTAAAATGGGAATATAACTCTTTTGCTTTTAAATGAAATAAATCATTTAAAAGGTTTTTTTATGCTACGTTGTCGGTGGAGCATATGGGCCACCTGATGATAAGTGGTCACCACCGCCCATAGACAATGGTGCTGTAAGAAACATTAACCATTCCTTTCATCGCCAATGCGCCACCAACCTTGGGAACTAAGATGTTATGTCCTTTGTGCCTGTGGTTACACTGGCTCATTCACCCTTTAAACCGGAACACAACAATACCAAGTACTGTTGTTGGTGGTAGAATATCTGATGAGTGGGTGGCACTGCAAGCGAGTGAAACTTTGGTTGACAACTAGTCACTTATTTGATATTGAACATTAACTGTTATTTTCAGCGAAAGAGCATAGCAGTTAAGAGGTTGTGCATAAATCCCAGCAATGGTACCATTAAAATTGTGCATCATAATTCTACATTTAATTAATGCAAATATAGTGCAATGCAACCATATTGCAAAATGAAATTGTAAATTGTAATGTAGACTCAATTAACACTTAACATCAATAGAAAGCAGAAAGCTATTTCGTATACAGTTAATAACATTCTAGTGCAGGAGTTGCTCGATAAAGTGTTGCACCCATGAACAAATCAATCGGACTTTAATTGAACCGAGACTGGTCCCACACCTAGTAGGTAACCATTGTCGCTATGATACCTGTCCGCATAGATATAGTATCTTGAGAAGGACACAATCCGCATTAAATAAAAGCCAAGGCTGTGTTAACTGTGAGAAAATTCAAATAGGACCGGTTTTTAACTTGAAGCTCACAATCCCTATTCTCATTCTATTTGTATCTAAAGGAAATGCGTGTCCAATTTTTTTTTTTGAGTATTGGTATCCGATGATAACTTTTAGTTTGTTATTTACTTACCTCTAGATGAATTAATTTTAATTTATTTTATTTATACATAGAAAAGCACCTTTTTGACAAAATGCCTAGATGCTACACTATATTAATTACTATACAGTTTATTAATTACCTTAGTAATAACAGTATTAAGTAGGTAAATTTAGAATTTTTTAAACCAATAGTTACAGTTTCGGGATGAGTCAGTAAATGGTATTTCGCATATAAAGATAGTAATACTTGTGTTATGATTGTACAGTAAGTTATTATCAACAAGGAGGTTACACTAAACAGAATAACTATTACGTTTATAACACAAGTAAGATAATGTTATTCGAAATTGATTTATATTACACATAAGTCATAACTGATATTTGCAAAACGGCTACTTATATAATATCTCGTAATACAATTGTGATACTACAAGTCGAATCCGTATTATATTATTTAACCTATTTTCTGTATATACGAATAAATATGATAGAAGCGTTTATGTGTACAATGATATTTTTTTATTATTATTGTGGCTAGCAACACTAATCATTTTTTAAGTTAAAATTCTCACAGGATAGGATTATTTTTATTTAGAATTTGTTTAGAAGATAGTATTGTTTGATTTTATATTTTTTTGTTATTCCATGTACATATTGTTTTTTTTTCTTTTTTTTTTTAATTTAACGATGGTTACACTGCGAGACCATGTCATATTAGGAAAAGCTATTATAAGAGTCATAAATAAAAATGGTGTATATATTTTCGTAAATTCTAAATAGTTAAGGCATATCCAATTTAACACCCTATTAGCATTATCACAGCTGCATCTAATACGTGACACCTATTTCAATGAACGACACCATTTACATGCTTTTGAGTTTAAACTAGGTTTACTGTTAACTGTGAATTATTTAACACTTCGGTTAAGTTTATAGTTCTAAAGTCACGTCTAAAATCGTAATGTATCACTTAGAAGTGATTGTTTAACTAACATATATAGTATATATAATAATTTACCAAAAAAAATAATTGCCGACCTTTTAATTATTGATGTATTTACAAAAAGTCCTTTCCAACTAAGGTGAATTTATATTCGTGTTATTTTACTAAGATAAATTGAAAGAAATCTTTCTCAAACTTTTCAAATTTAAACGTTTTCTTTGGGGATTATAAATAAGAAAGTAAGGTGTTACGTCCTTAGTGCTTGTTACACTGGCTTATTCACAATTCAAAACGAATAAACGAAAAAAAAAAGTTTGTTTTTTAGCAGTATGTGATAGACAGAAAGACTGGCACAAAGCCCTCACACCTAGTAAATAGATTAGAATTCAGTTTAAAATATTTTAATTTGTTTAAGATTTTAAATTAACAGGGTTATTTTTATTATTAAAGTTATTCATTTCGGGATATTTAGTATGTTTTTTATTTTTGTTCCGAAATTAATAACTTTAATAATATTTTAATGTATTGTTAAAATAGATCAAATGACAAAGACAAGTCCGTAAGACAGTTCCCACCCTATACCGACCTAGTTTTGTTTAATTTGATCTACATATAACAACCGGCAGTTTACCTTTCTGATATTGTGTTAACTAATTTCCTAAGTTCGAAGTAATTATATCTATAATTTATCCTACTCGTACATTTCCATTAAGAATGCTATTTGTTGCTCACGGTTTGTAGTTACAGCTTATTTATTAGGTCAATTAATTTTGTCACAACATATATTTAATACTATTATGTTCTAATTAATTTATATAAAATATCCTTTTTTTAAATATAATCCTAAACTGATCGTATTATTTTGACAAATCTTCAATCACAGATAAATTATGACAATTTTATTTATTCGTATAAAAATTATATGAAAAAGGCGTACTTAATCACGTGTACAAAGCGCGGGAAATCTGACAGCTGTCACTTGTCAAACGCACTAACATGGCCTCATTGATGTCTATTCAACCAGCGTAATTTTAATATAAGTATTATTGTGAATTCCTGTTTACATTTATATTACATCTCTATTAAAAACAATACTTATATATACTTACTTCTGCTATCCAGCCGTTGTTAAAAAATATTTAAAAGATGCACAACCTTTATTGAATTTTATTTTGTTTTTGGCCTTCAAATTCACGACTTTATTACTAATATATAATTTACATAACATTATTATATTCAAATGATTACGAATGATTTTATGAATCTCTCTACACATATGACATTTATTTAATATATATGATCAAAACTAATCAGACGTTCTAGTTCTATCTAGCTAACTATTGACTACTAAGTATGGCGCTTAGTAGCCAATTGTTCACTATTTTCCAACTACAACACTCATTATTATTCTTATCTTAATACTTTTGAAATTAAGTAGGTAGTGTGACGTTTGGCGAGTGTCAAGTGGAGCTGTCATGTACACCAAGATTTTTGATATTTATAATATAGTAGAAGTTGATTCATTTGATTTAGCTACTTTGTAGTGTGACTTTCTACCTACATACGTGAATAGTCTAGATATATAAATAGAGAAATTCTTGTTATAATTTTAATGTTAAACACAAAATTGGAATTTGTGTATTCTACAATATTTTATAGTATACTCAAATGCTGTTGTCTGTTGACTTCTTTCATTGTTTTTTGTAATAGAATCAAGTAATGTTTAATAGACAAAAAAGATAATGTCATCTCAACCAACGTGTAAAATATTAACCTCCATAGGATAAGAAGCTGCTCTTAAGTTTACGAGTATTGAATTAAACAAACAAACATTGCAAGTTAGTAGAAGCTTGTAAAAAGTGAATAAATTTTAAATTATTTTTTGTCATATTATGTTAACCTTAAGATTAGCTATAAAATATATATTGCTATAATATTAACTTAAAATTTTACAGTGGTATAATAATAAAGATGAAATTGAGCAAGTATTATTGTAGCTATTATGATACCTTTATCTGTATACTGCTGTTCGTTAAATGTCGCACGCTCGTCAGAAATCCGATAAGATGGAGTACCTAAATAACCGTATTTGCTAGAGTGCCGAGCGTTATGATAAAGGTTCAACGATCTCTGTAAAGTCTACGTTTTAAACTTGACTTATACGAGAGTCGATTTTTTTATTTATTCCTTTATGAATTGTAAGTCTTGGGTTAGATATTTGTCATACTATACATTTTATTAAAATAAAAAAACAATTATTTTTTTCAAATTAGCCTGAGTGTTTTTGGAAGCAAGGTGGAATATATATTTAGAACGACGTTAATCCCCTCAGGGAGATCTATAAAAGAGAGAGCGAGAGAGATTATTAAAAGGGAAGAAAAATAAAATGAATAAAGCCACGAAATATACATTTTTAATTATCTTCAAAATAACAAACACTTGATGTCAACAATTTGACGAACAATGCCTTTCTTCAATGTTTTCCTCGAAACATTTTTATGACAAAACGTAATGATGACAGACGCTCTTCACCACAAGGGAGGAAAGCTACCCCTGCCGTTGTTTGACTCAACACGTCGCTCCACAATATAGTCTACTATCTTGTAGTAACATTCACTGCGACAAAACTTTGTTTCTGATACATAAAGGACAATTCCACAAACAAAGTGAACTCGTCTATTAGATAATCCTTCTGTTAAAAACTCTCAAACTAACCGGGTAATATTACGTTAATAATTTAAGTCACAGTGAACAAAAGACCTCTTTCCTCAAACATAAACTTGTAGAAACAATTCCATGAACTTGGAACTTCAGACTCAATTTAGTTTGAAGAAGCACATCCAACAGCTAAGTGCATGAGATTCGTTGAATGTAAATTAGCATATTTTATGAATAAGACTGGAACACAACTTGAGGTGAATAGTTGTTGAATAGTCGAGACGATGTTGTACCAAGTACAGGAGTATTTATTATGTTAATGAGCGTCTGAGCTTCACTACTTGCCGAATTTAGTCAATTGTTTAACGAATTTGGAGTTTTCCCTCTCATAATTACCATAAATTTTAAATGAAAACACTGTAATTTATATTATACCTTCATAGTCATAGCTAAAATATAATGATTAATTTATTTTTGTTCCTTAAACATGACAAATACATTTACCTTTTCTTTTAAAAGTAAAATATGTAGATGATGATTCATTTAGAGACCATAGTTACCAATGATCGTTCGTAATTAAATAAATAAGCAATTTAGTATTTTTTCTATCTCTTTCTAGAAATATAAAAATAATTAGTTAAAGAGAGATACATATATCTGATTAGATTTTTTTAATCAGCACGTGTATTATGTCTATTACAGACTCGGTCATTGGTTGTTTCCGTGGTTGTTTATATGGCGATTAAAATGGTTTATAGTTAATTAGCTTCTCCCTTAATTACTTTATAAAGAACATTTTTTTGTTTTATCGTAATAACCTGGTCGTTTATAAAATTTAAAAGAAGTATTGTTACTTTTATTGTAAAAGTTAGTTTAATTAAAATTATATCCAATTACAATGGAATCAATTTGTTCAGACAGACACAAGGGCGGACTTTGTTTCTTAATAGTAGCATCTAATTGATTACCTTTCCACAAGAACGATGTATTGACTTCGCAAAGTTGAAAACTTGGTTGATACAAGTTTATCTTCACTGCCTGTGTTTCTACAATCCTTCTCAATGTTTCAATCGACGTCATGTATTTTGTTGTGAATAAGTCATCACATAAGTTAGAAAGCTTATATGAAACTACGAACTTATGCTCAAACTTTATGTTACTGTTCTGTTAAGTTACAGAATCACCAATCTTCCCCATTGTTTTAAGATTATTAAGGCATTTACACGAACATAACACGTTCAATGTTGATAGCATTCTGTATTCAACGGACATAGTTTAGTAAACGAACTATGCCATACTATTTAATCGGAATAAGTTTGTACATATCAAGGAATTACTTTTCAAATTGGGAAACGCCTGTCTCTGCGGGGGAGAAATTGAGACATTCAAGGAAATGACACTTTTATTCTTCAAAGGACTCGAAACTACCTGCATTAAAACGTTCCGAGCGAACGCCGCGCCTCCCCGCCGTACAAAGATGTAAGATGTAGCCACTCCATTCGAATTTGTCGGCGAAGAAAAATAGTAGGCACCTGCAACTAAATGCAATGAGGGTGCGGGTTCCTAACAGGGCGCGGAGTCGTTTGAAGTGCGCTCATATCATACGCGTCTGAGAGCTGACATGTATCATTACGCACATGTGTCGAGCAGGCGAATTTTTCGGAGGACTTATATTAAAGGTTTTGGCAATATTTTGATCTTTGTTGACATTAGCCGTTAGCATATACAGATTAAACCACTTCATAGATCACAAGTCTTAGG
The DNA here is from genome assembly GCF_905220365.1 of Vanessa cardui. Lineage (NCBI taxonomy): Eukaryota > Metazoa > Arthropoda > Insecta > Lepidoptera > Nymphalidae > Vanessa > Vanessa cardui. The sequence goes on along the minus strand of NC_061127.1, from coordinate 4,091,328 downwards.
ATGGTCACAAGTTTAAACAACGATATTCTTCCAGATTCATTTATTAACACTATTGTCACATTACTAAAGTTATTAATTGCGACACGAGAGTCTCGTGAACAAGACATTCGTAGATAATGTCGAAATATCGAGCTCCATCGAATAAAATAAATAAAAAACATGGTAAATATCCCGAAATTAATAACTTTAATAAAAATAACTATGTTAATTTAAAATCTTATATTGTCACATTTATTTTACTCACTAATCCGTGTTCCACAATACATCCCGTATTTATCCAAATCTGGCTTATATTTTCATTATTTTCAAAATAATTGTCATTAGAGAAAATCTCTGACGCCGCGTTCGATTTTTTGCCATTGTTTTTCTTACCGGCCAGTATCAGACATTCGGCTAGTATTAATCGTGAAAAATTAAAATATTACATTAGAACATATTCTACAATTACTCAATCGACATATCATTACATAAATTATTCTAATAAATTATAGTTACACAATGTGTAATAAAATAACTCTAACCACGAGCCTTATATTTATTTCGGACAAAATGTACATTATGTTCATCACAAAGTAAGTAGTAGTTTTATATGCACGTGGTGATATTAAAGTCGCGTCTACAAAATCTTGCAGGCAGCAAATCTTGTAAAATTAAAAAGGTATTCAAAGCAGCCACGTCGGGTTCCTTTTATGCAAGAATAAATATTGCAAACTGAAGCCTTTTGTAAAGACTCTCGAACTACGCGAAGGTATTCAATGCGTATTTATAATGTGCATACCTAAAGATTTGTTAGCACTGCTTTAAAAAAAATGGTGAGAATATTTCTTCGTGTATGATATTGTGATTGCGCATATTTTAACATAACTTAAGACGATAACCGACTTTTAGTATATCTGATGATTATTTTAATTTGCGAATATTTATTATTGCTAAGATGTAGTTCACATTTATGAGAATAAAATATTGCTAAATTAACTAATGAGAAATTGTTGTTCAAATGTCGTCATATTTTAATCAAAAACTTGAGTGTTATTTTATTTGTCATTGCTGATTATTTTGGTACGTGAATTGCGACGCATAAATGCTGACAAGAAATGTTTGCAAAATGCGATGATTCAGTTTACACTGAAAGCTATGTAATGGTCTGTTTCATCGTTTACACGGTTTCACTTGTGAATAGTCGTTTTTATGTTCTTCCCTGGAAAGGGATGGGTTTGTGACTGCACATGATGTGATGTATTGCTAGGGTGCACTTGAGGGGGCTTTCAGTCCTAAGTAGTTGATTGTTATTGTCATTTATTTCCTTCGCTTTAATGTTGCCATCGTCGCACGATTTTTCGTCTATTTTTTTTTGTAGATCTGTTACTCATTTATCATCATCATCTATATTTTCTATACATATAATAATATATGATGGAGTGTCTGGTTGTAATATTAAAGTAGCCCTTTTTTACTCAAATATACATATACCAAAATAACATTTTTTAAATTTTTTGTTTGTCTGTCTGTCTGTTTGTTTCGGCTAATCTCTGGAACGGCTCGACCGATTTTGACAGGACTTTCAACATAACATAGGCTATAATAATATATTTTTTTTGTTAAACTCTAACGCGTACAAGGGCGCGACCTTGTATGTGTTAGAACACAGCTAGTCAAATACATAAAGCTTCTTTCTTTTGGATATTTTAAATGGTTTGCCAAGATACTAAGTGGGTTGATTATAATGTTTTCCTTGCAAGTTTATATGCAAACTCGGTATCAATATTTCCCGATCCCGTAATGTACAAGCAGTTAACATTACAGCGGGTTTGCTCGCAATAATCTCCTTAAAAGGAATAATTGCGACCATTTCGTTTCGGTTATTAGATTTTCCGGAGCCGAGTCGGAATCCATTTTGGAGTTGATATTTGCAATAAATTTTTATTTGATCTTTAACTTCGCTTCGACGTTTTATTGTCTATTTCGTCTGAGTTTTTGTGGAAAATTTAGTTGTTTAGGGTAATTGGTAGAATTTTGAAAAATAATGTTTATCATCGAACTTAAGCATATTTTATAAAAAAATACTTAATCTTTTGTTCGATGTATTTTCATTTAATGTAAATACAACTTTATTAATGTTGTCTTAAATTTTCGCGATTACACTTTACCGTTTCCAATCCGTTATAGCTAGTTTTATTACAACTTTATTAGGAACAAAATACACCCAATACAAGTAGTATTGGATATATTTTGTTCCTATATATGTTTGCAACTAATCTTACGACGATTCATTATATTTATATATGTTAAATAGGTTGGACTGGCAAATGTGTCACATAATGGCAAGAGGTCATATTAATCACTTCTTGCATTGCTAATGCTCCCAAACTTGGGAACTAAAATGACCTTTGTACCTGTAGTTACACTGGCTAACTCACCACTTAAACCCAAATATGTATTACTGTTAGTGGTAGAATATAAGCTACCCAGATAAGTTTGAACAAAGCCCGAACAATAATATATATAACGCGATATGTAATTCACAAACGCACACAAATGTACAGTACGAAACACACATATAACATAATAAAGAGTCCAAAACTTCGTCCAACAGACTAGAAACTGAATTTAAACCTACATCTGTACTAATTTAATTCAATAGAAGACAACGCCACGCTTGTTTAAGCTCATTTACAAGTTTGCGCAGCAGTTAGCTCGTAATAACCCTAAAGTAGAGGCTTCGGCTATTATTAAAAAATTCTCATTATGCACTCCAACGACCGCTTTCCCTCTGATTTTATATCAATTACTCGAGACTAAAGATCGGTATACTTGGAGGGAAGCTTCGTCAATTAAGTTAAAGGGTACACTTGCGTCCACGATCTTTTTAATGACTTCATATTATTAAGATCATAATCAATTTGTTAGACTTTTTTATCTTATTTATTTAGTTTGTCGGTGATTGTACTTCCATTTTTAATTACTAAATTAACAACAACAGCCTGTAAATTTCCCAGTGCTGGGCTAAAGCCTCCTCTCCCTATGAGGAGAAGGTTTGGAACATATTCCACCACGCTGTTCCAACGCAGATTGGTGGAATATACACGTGGAAGAATTTCTACGAAATTAAGACAGATGTTCTTCCTCACCGCCGAGCACGAGATGAATTATAAACACAAATTAAGCACATGAATATTCAGAGGTGCTTGCCTGGGTTTGAACCCGCAATCATCGGTTCAGATGCACGTGTTCTGGGCCATCTCGACTCTTATCTAAATTAAGTTTACATGTAGAATGTATTTAGCAGTTTTCATTATAATTATGAGTACTTACAAAATTTTATATACTCATTTTGATTTTCTCCAAATCTTATATTCGGTCTGTATAAACTGCATAGATGTCGCAAAAATATTTCTAAATTATTTTCTCTTTGGGTTCATAAATATAATACTTCATACTACAATCCAATCTCCATAATGGTTCGAAACTATGACGGTGCTACAGTACGGATGCTGATTATCTCTCTAGACTTTTTCACAGGTCTAAAAAGACATTGCAGTAATTTATTTTTCTGAGTTACTAAAAAAGTAAGTTAAGTAGCAGTCTGTAAATTTCCCACTGCTGGGCGAAGGCCTACTCTCCTCATTAAGGAGAGGATTTGGAAAATTAGACACATCTAGGTTTCCTCACGATGTTTTTACAGCCGAGCACGAGATGAATTATAGACACAAATGAAGCACATATATATAGTGGTGCTTGGCTGGGTTTGAACTCGAAATCATCGGTTAAGGTCCACGCGTTCTAACCACTGGGCCATCTCGACTCACAGTCTGAATTAGTAAACGATATTAATTTATAAGTATTGTTTCATCGACTGTACCTCCTAAAACATGTAAGTTAATATATAAAAATAGATTAATTAAAATGTTTATCAAGACACACTTGTTTACATGCTTCAAATGTTATCACTAGTTTTATGTATTATGTATGAGTTTGTTATATTATCGTCTTTTTATTTACATTGGCATATCTAAATGACGCGAATGGACCACCCATTGATATGTGGCCATCTGGCCTTGGACATTGACAATTGTCAGGGATAATGGATATGTTACAAATTGCCAATGTATGCCAGACGTGAGACTTGAGTTTAAGCAACTCTCTCGTCACATTTAAACGAATTATAATCTGTAAATTAAATTAATATTTTTATATGTAACCTTTTTACTATTAAACCTCTTTAATATACGATTATCCGAAATATAACAAAGCAGCTCTTCGGCTAGTTTGGTGGTAGGGCTTTGTGCAAGCCCGACTGGGTAGGTACCACCCACTCATCAGATATTCTACCATTAAACAACAGTTCGCAGTAATGTTGTATTCCGGTTTGAAGGGTGAGTGAGCCAGTGTAACAGGTACAAGGGATATATCATCTTAGTTCATAAGGTTGGTGGCGCATTGACAATGTAAGGAATAGTTAATATTTCTGACAGCGTCATTGTCTATGGGTGATGGTGACCACTTACCATCAGGTGACCCATGTGCTCGTCCGCCAACCTATATAATAAAAAAAATAGTTTGAAATTATTTTTTCCGATGATAGACAGCAGTCTTTCAGTATTAAATTTTGTAATTAAAAATTTTAAGAGAACTTTACGTAGCTTCATGCAATGCATGTTTTTGGAATATTATTTTTGCTCTGTTGTAATTATAAATTAAAACGTTTTTTATATAAATACATATTTTTCTTAGCCATTCGTTCTTAAATATTTTGACTATGTATGTTTGTGACTTAATAAAATGATTAAGGTACAACTATAAACTATAATAAGTATACTACTTAGAAACAGATTGATAGATCCTTAATAGACTATTATTTTATATAGATGAAAAGCTGTAATTATTAGAAAATTAATAGAATACCATTTTGAAGCAATTGCTATAATTTTAAATGTGGTTCATAGATTAACATAAAACCATAAGTAACATAGATTACTGCTTTTTATAGGACGTTTTAAATGCGATTGAAATTTCGAATGAAAGTTACCGACGCAGCCGCCGCAACTTGATATGATTAAATTAATATACCGATATTTTAAATTATACTCCTCTATTACTGTAATGTTTTTAAACTATACTCATTTTAATATATCGGGTTATAGACATATAATAAAACGGCACTGATCTTAAATACATTATTTGTAAATATCATCCTTACCCGTCCCCTTATGAACGTTAAAAACAAAATTTGTTAATATGTATATACATACTTTGTCTTTATATTTGTCATGAAGAAGTTACTGATTTTTATATACCGCCTTATTTTTATTGAAAATAATATGTGATTTTTAACAAACTCCAACGGCGTAATCAAAGAGCATCTTTATACGATAATTACTTAAGTAATTTCTTCTTTGCTCTATACTCCAGCCAAATTCGATGTGGAATGTTTAATAACAAAGCGTTGCTTAGCAAATAACGTCAGGCAGATGCTCAAAACATTTTTAGAAATATGTACAACAATTATTTTTGATGTAAATAAAAATTAAAATTGATGATTAATAATAAAATATTTAAGAAAAAGGACTAAGCGCATTCTTGGTTATAATTATAATACTTAGGAACATCTAGAATAATGTAGATCTCATAAATAATACTTCCAATTTTAAAATGATATCAGTCGCGAATTGTAAGCAAAGCTAACAACAAAACAAACATTATGGCGGGCGTATAATGCAACAAAATTACGTAGTTACGTTTCGTTTAACTTTATTTGCGTTAAAAAAATATTTTTTTAAATTTAATGAAAATGTAACCGCAATAAAATTTCTTAAATTTTATGTGATATATATATTAGAAGAAATTCTTAATATATGTGGTTGAAACAGTGATTATAGTTCTATATTTATGCTAGCCAAAACAAGATGTCTTTTTTAATCTGTGTGTAATGAAACGTTGTGTGCAATGTTAACATTCTTAACCTGTTGTGGTTATACTGCCATTATAATATGACCAAAAATATACACCACCAATTACAAAGAGCCTGTATCGCTATTATATACCTTCCTAAATCTGTCAATTGCTTAAAAAACACTCCAAATGTTATAAACCTGCGATTTCTTTACGTCAGTATTAAAATATAGGGTTGTTAGTTTTGTAGTAATATTATAGTGGTAATTAAAGATTTTTAAACTTTTATTTTAAGCTAATTGTCATATAAATTATGTATTGACCGGCTAAATAAAATTTTTGGATACTGTATTGAATTAAATTTTTTGTGTTTAAACAGGAAATTGCGTTATAATGAATATGGTTGTAATTATAATAATAATTATTTTTTATTAAGAGTGTATCAACCCTAATTATGATGACTCAAGGTTTGTTTACAAAAATTCCAGATCGAATGTGGCTGGAGTATAGTTCAGGTCTTATGACTTTATGACCGCAGAGCTTAAGGTCCTGAAATCTTCGAGGTAGTCGACTAGATCATATAGATCAAGTAAAATTACTATTTTAATATACGTTAAAATTGTATCTTTTCTTCGTGTCACGACAAAGGAATCCAAAAATTTTTATCTTTTAATATTTCACATATAAAGATATGAGCCCTTATGAAATTTAATATAACGCGAGTGTTTTGAACCGAAAACGTTTTTGTGGATAACAATTGTATACCCATCCTTATATCATATATAAAAAATATTCTTTATGTCTGATCTATGTAGAATGTATGGAAGAACGCGTCTGAGATATGAGATCGGAGAATGTTTGCGAAATTACTGAACAAGGTCTTTGCTCTTTCTATTTGATTAAATGAAATATAGAATTGAAAGCAGATTACAGTTTTATTCAAAATATATATTATACAGCTTAAAGAAATTCCGAATTTTCCATTGAAATGTGAGTTAATAAAAATATATAGCAATTTTAGTAAATTAAATATTATTTATTCAATGAAACTTGTTTTGTTACAAAATTGATGGCATAGATAATTTTAATGTCATAATCACTCTATTGATCACCGTGTTATTAAACGCGATTGTTATTTTCATTCGACATTAACATCACATTGACTGTACTTACTGTATAAAGTAAAATTGTTATAAAAGTCAGAACTCTGTCTTACCAAATTCCTAATATTTTTTATGTTATATATATTTTATTGTATCCTTAAAGGGATGAAATAAAAAGAAGAATGCGAATTCCATTCTAACGCTGAAATAGGTATCGTTTTATTCTTAATCAGTATCCCAAAAATAAAATTTCATGTTTCTTACTTTAAAAATGACGGACTTTCATACAAACGTTTAACCCCACTTCACCACCTTAGGGTTGGAATTTCCAAAATTTTTTTAATGGGTGTCTACTCAATAAATCGATCCTACTTACCAAATTTCAAGTCCCTAACTTTAATACTTTACGTTCGGCGATGATGTCTCAGTCTGTCTGGACTTGTTATTTTATATATGTATATATATATAAGGTATAGAAGGAACCGGAGTAAGTGTCTACCATTGAAGTTTTCTATATTTTTTTTAAATATATTTTAAGATATCAAAAGGGCAGACTTGCTGCGATCACGTTTTGAAAGTCGATTTTTATGCTCTTCGACTCTATGGTACGCTCAAAGGAACTCTCGATGGGAATAGTGAAACGCCATTTTACGAACAACCATCAGCTGTTCACCTGACAGTAATATGGAGCTTGCTACTATATCGTAAGTCTGCTGATCACTGGCTCTTGGACTAATAGATATCGTAAAAAGGATGGACCATAGCACTCCAATAAGTCGAAAATATTGTGCATATAGAACCTTCTTGTTCATAACGTAAACATAAATGAAGTCACTTTAAGTTTTTTTTTATGGTATAGGTTGGCGGACGAGCATATGGGCCACCTGATGGTCACCATCACCCATAGACAATGACGCTGTAAGAAATATTAACTATTCCTTACATCGTCCATGTGCCACCAACCTTGGGAACTAAGATGTTACGTCCCTTGTGCCTGTAGTTACACTGGCTCACTCACCCTTCAAACCGGAACACAACAATACTGAGTACTGTTATTTGGCGGTAATATAACTGATGAGTGGGTGATACCTACCCAGACGGGCTTGCAAAAGCCCTACCACCAAGTTTAAAAATTGATATAAAAACAGGGATTTTGGAATAAGGTGAGTCGTTGTCTTAACGGTTATTAGGCGTTGCACAAGTTTGCATTTCAAAATGACCTCGATTAGTTTTCTAACAGCTGTATCGTAATTTCCACGAGCTACAAAGGACCGTTGTTTAGATTCTATGGCACTTTTATTGGCACTTTCCCGTTGAAACGTTTGTACTGGGTCAGGTTTTATCATCGAAAAGTTTAGTTTAACGTTCGCACAGAATTATTTAGAAGTTTTTCGACTTGTTTTAATTACGTTTTAACGAAATTGTGTTACTGTTCCCGTTGAACTCGTTACGAGTTTATTGTAACAGAGACAGCTTAACGGTTTTGGTACTCGGATTCTATAATATACATATATAATATGTGTAGGTAGTAAGATTTTTTAGTGATTGGAATAAGAAATGTTTGACAAATAAATCCATTTTATATCCGAATGTCATATTTGGAACTTGACAAATTAATTTGTTCAACCAAGAATTGAAAATTAATTTGTTAACAAATCATATGTAATTAATAAAACCACTTACCAACCATAGGTCTGGTTTCTTAGTTTTTAATCAGGATGCTTTAAAAAATTTTAAACTTTCTAAATGTTTTTGACATTTATTCGCGATTAATACTGTAATGTGACAAATTACATGAATTGTAATTATGTAATTAATACATTTTGTCGAATGTTCAAATAATTTTATCGTTTGTTGAAACATAAATGCCAGCGTCACTCTCTTTCAATTTTCATTAACATAATCAAATAGGAAGGTATTCTGTGCTATCCGAAAATCATGAATAAATGTAAGTAAAGTAAAGTAACAGCCTGTAAATTTTCCACTGCTGGGATAAGGCCTCCTCTTCCATTAAGGAGAGGGTTTGGAATATATTCCACTATGCTGTTCCAATGCGGGTTGGTGGAATGCACATGTGGTAGAATTTCGATGAAATTAGACACATGCAGGTTTCCTCACGATGTTTTCCTTCACCGCCGAGCACGAGATGAATTATAAAACAAATTAAGCACATATATATAGTGATGCTTGCCTGGGTTTGAACCCGCAATCATCGGTTAAGATGCACGCGTTCCAACTACTGGGCCATCTCAGCATCTAAAATCATGAATAGTACTATAAATATATTTTTTTATTTCCTTCAATTTACGTAACGTAATTTGGACCATTAATTTTATCATGTTTTTTTTTTTAAATTATTAAAAGAATAAACGTATCAGTTAGGTATGTGTCACTTTTATGTAACATATTAGCGATCAGGTCATGTGTTGTATCATAAGACACCTGTAATTCTTTTCATTTCTGTAGTAGTGAGGTTAGTTAGTAAATTACAATAATACTACAATAGTAATATTATAAATGCGGGAGTAACTGTAGCCTGTCACAAATGTTGCCTTTTCACTCACAAACTTCTGAACTTACTTGGATTAAGTTTGACACAATGCATGCTTGACTACAAGAAAGAAACTACTTTTTTATAGCTGACGAGTAATCTCTAAAACGCGAGTAAATCCGCAGGCGATAACTAGGCGAAGGCGTTTCGTATATAATTCTATTTAATAAAAATATTGTAAAATAAAAGTAAGAAGTGACAGTTGAATTGGATTAAAGTCTAGGAAGCCATATTTAGGTTGTGCTGTAGTGTAATTAGGTATCACGCGATATTGTTTATTGTTTCTCGGAGTACTTTGAACCTAGACAGCAACTTCAACTAGTAACGTCAAGAATGCCTATTTTCTTTTAACACGGGTTGTGTGTTATGATCTTTTTAATGCTATGAAGGTGATATGGCCCATTGGTTAGAATGCGTGCACTTTATCCGATGATTGCGGGTTCAAAGCACAAGCACCACTGAATATTTATGTGCATAATTTGTGTTTATAATTCATCTCGTGCTCGGCGGTAAAAGAAAATCATCGTGACGAAATCTGTATGTGCCTAATTTCATAGAAACTCTACCATTAATTCTGACATGTGTATTCCATTATTGGAACACTGGTGGAATATGTTCCAAAGCTTCTCCTCAAGAGTAGGAGGAGACCTTAGACCAGCTGTGGGAAATTTACAGGCTGTTGTTGTTGTTAAGGGTGATTGATATGTACATAATGAGTTAGATATATACCAAACATATTAAGAATTTTAGTTTGTTGATAGAATCAACGATGTGTAAGCTTAGCTTAGTGATAATGAACTTTATTAATTGTTGGTTTTTCCTTTTTTATTATTTTAGTTATCTGATATAACAATAGATATCAAAAGATAATATGTGTAGGTAGTAAGAATATCTTCGGAAATAAATTGACTTAATTAGTCTCAGTTAATTAGTACAGAAAAAAAATATATATTAGCGATTTTTTCTCTTATTAGTCTAAGATTACCACGATTAATGTAAATATATTTATAGCACAAAATGTAATTGAAAAGGATCTCTGAAATATTTTCAAAAGAATTTTCGAAATTAACGTTGAAAATGTAAAAGATTTCTATTAAGATTATTTGGTGGAAAACTAATCTCTTACCATAAATTGTACTAAAATACGAATCATTACAAATGCCTGTACTTTTCTAACCGAACCTTTTCCAGTAATCCCAATAAATACGTAATCCTGGACCACTCGCATGGGATAGTAAAACATATTACATCTGTCAGGCACGTTATGTTATTTTACTGAATCAATTCTATAAGGCTAGAGGAAATATATAAATGTATAGAGGAAATAGATATTAGAAAATATTGATTTCATGTTTTTATTTAACTTTGATTGGCCACTTATCGTGATTGTTCGATCGCGATCCTGAGTTAGTATCCTGAGTAGGGAGATGACCCAAATAGGCACCACTAGGTATATATACATGTGCTTAATTTGTGTTTATAATTCATCTCGTGATCGGCGGTGAAGGAAAACATCGCGAGGAAACGTGCATGTGTCTAATTTCATAGAAATTCTGCCACATGTGTATTCCATCAACCCGCATTGGAACAGCGTGTTGGAATATGTTCCCAATCTTCTCCTCAAAGGGAGAGGAGGCCTTAGCCCAGCAATTTGATCCTGATTGAATTTTTCAAGTCGGATCGATAAAAAAAATTTAGAGCTGTTGAAATTTTTTTGTTAGCAGACTAGTATGTAAGTTGTAAGTTACTATTATTTAATATACCGAGAACATTTATATTAATGTAATTGTTTATATTAAGACGATAATATTTGTTCGTCTAATAAATAAATAAAAAAATATTACGTAAACAGAATTTCGTATTTGCCTATACCGGGCCTCTTAATCTTCATGTATGTAAACAAATCATTTCGTATAAAGTAGCAGGCAACTATGTTATTTATTCATTTGGAAATAGGGACGATAATTGTTAAAACATACGATACAGCGTACTCGGTAGAGGCAAATGGAAAAATGTGATTCGGTAATAACTCTTTTAGGTCGAATCACCTAAATTTATGTACCGGCCAATTCGCATGGGTTTCGTTCTTCCACTACGTAAAACATTTTCACATGGCAACACCGGCTTCTGTTTGGTTTGGAAAATTGTACACAATCGACCAGTATGAAGTATACACTAACATTAACTTTATTAACTTTTTAATATTCATTGTTTTGTTTTATGGAATACGAAGAAATCGTAAACATTTTTTTTTAATTTAAAAAAATGTTTTAAAATAACTAAGTAATTAAAAATAATTAATTACATTTAGTTGTAACAGCTTTTCGTGATAACAATTTTAATGAACAATTCTCTATCGCTCTTAATGTTTAACGATCGAGTGCTTTTACGACTAAGTTTAATTTTAATTATATAACTTAAGAATATATTTATAAGATTTCAAAGAAATATTGTTAATATAACAATATCTGTAAAATAATTAATAGATATTATGTTTTTCGAAAATCAAATCAAAATCAAAAGATACTATATTCAAGTAAGCTTTTACAAGCACTTTTAAATCAACATTTAACAACTATGTTAAGTGAAGCTACCACCGATTCGGAAACTAGATTCTACCGAGAAGAACCGGCAAAAAACTCAGTAGGTATTTCTTTTCAACATTTAAATATACAGTAATGTTAGTTAAATGCCTGAAAGTCAATAAGTATTAATTCGAAGCTTTTTTTCGTTCTTTGTCAATGTATTTTTTTACAAAAGATTTGAATTTATTTCTTGAACGTATTAACGCATGCAATCGCATGATATAAATTAATGAAAAATATTAGTTTGATGGTGTATATTTAAATTGATCGTACCCGTAATGTGGTATGGTAACATGTATGTCGCCTTATTTGCCAATTTGGCGTGTGCTTCGCTAGAAAAATCTAGACGATTTGCTTTGGTGCCTAGGAAAGGTCGTGCATCAAGAACTTGAATTACGTTAAGGCAATTTTCTTCTCGTAAACGGATTTTCACAAATCGTTAACTATTTCGAATCGTAAATGCATTTGCGCTGTCCCCGTTTAGAGTAACGATTCGGATAGTTAAAAGAAACTTTTAAACATGACGAGATCGGAAGTTGATTGAAGTTTAAACGTGGAATATTCTAGAACATTCTGGAGTTTATTCATTGCTTATTTACGTATATGAATATTAAAACATTTTGTAGGTGATTTCGCTTGCAGAATGTTAAAAAAGAGTAACTACTGAGTTTCTTGCCGGTTCTTCTCGGTAGAATCTACTTTCCGAAGCGGTGGTAGCTTCACTTAATTGTAAAATGACGATTCAAAAGCGCTTATAAAAGTCTACTTGAATAAAGTTTATTTTGATTTTTGATTTTTTTTTTTGAGTGTTTGCAACGTAGATGCTTCCTGAAAACTTTTAAATGGTCCTAACATTACATTATGATTAAAATGTAAATGTAAATTATCACTACATATTATAAAACAAAGTCCCCCGACCATGTTTGTCTGTATGTACGTGATGAACTCCAAAACTATTTAACGGATTTTCATGCGGTTTTCGCTTATAGATAGAGCGATTCACAGAGGTTTTAATTTTAATTTAAGGTTTAAATGTATAATTTATGAAGGTTTTTGTGTAAATAAGTTGAAAGAACGACAATTGTTAAACATGACGGAAAAAAGCAACAAAAAATATATAAATAAGAGGTATAAATTAAAAAAAGAAACTTATCTTCACCAGTGTGAAGTCCGCTAGTAAATGTTTATATAATAATAATTGCAAAGATACTTAGATATTCCAACGGTTGGACTTTTTAGTGCTTTATTGCAAAACAGTAATGCTTTGTTTTGCTATTATCCGATATAAAAAGTGAGTGACGCAGCGTAATTACATAGACCTATAGACCTAGCAATTTAATTTCCATCGGTAGCGCTGCACTGTAGAGTTAGATATGATTAAACGAAGCTTTTAAAGGACCGGTGTGCACAATGTTCCTGACATAACCTAATTCATTTGCTCGTACATTCTTATTAATATCACTTATGTATACACCACACATTGACGACCTCCGTGGTCGAGTGGTGTGTACACCGGTTAGTTTTCTATGTTGTCTTGGGTCTGGGTGTTCATGGTTCCGTCGTTACTTCTGATTTTCCAAAAGACAAGCGTTTTAGCTACTTACATTGGGATCAGAGTAATATATGTGATGTTGTCTCAAATTTATTTATTTATTTATACATAGATAAGGACATAAGACTTCATTACAGTTGTGTATTTAGTTTACTTGCACGATAGTTAAAAAAATGTGATAAGCATGCAGTCATTTTTGTCGTCATATGATGGTATCTGTACACAACCGCCCTCAGACTTTTTAGGAGGAAACACTAACAATGTATTTCTTATGTTGCCAATACGCGACCAAGTATGGGAGATAAGATGTTATGCTCATTGTGCCTACAATGACACGTCTGTAGGATGTCTGATGATTGGTACCTAACAAAATGGGTACAAATCCTAGCAAGAAAATGTCGGCCAAATTTTCCAATTATAATTATAGTCGATTTTCGTTCACAGGGCGAAATCTAATAGGCATAAAACGTACATTTTATTACGTTAACTTTCCTTATTTTCTTCAATAATTGATCGTTTCATGACCTCACGTCAAAGAGAGAGGATCCCAGAAAGGATATCGAAGTGAAACTTTGTTATTTACAAACTAGAAAACTAATTAAAGTAGTTAATTAAAAGAAACATTTTATTCCCGTAATAAAACGACTCGTCTCTCTGAAACATAGTTGAGACTGTAAAGAGCTGATTGTTTTTTTTATTACACCTATAGTTACCCGGCTAAAGAATGTTACTTGTGAGATTACGTCAGATAAGGAAGTATGGAAGAAGAAGACATGCTGCACCAACTGCAAATAAATTGGGATAAGGGCAGGAGGATGATGAACAATAGTTACCCAGCTATCATTCCATATAAAGAGATATCCAACGCGTCTGTCCGTTTGAAACAAATTCAAAAACTACCAAACTGATTTCCATACAGTTTTCACGAGCGCACTAAGTGGTATAAGGACGATAAAAAAGCGTGGACTTCCAGGCAGGATATATATTACATACACATTTACATATAATTGTATTTAACTAACATGACTATGTATTTTTATGTTGAAAAAGAGTAACTACCGAGTTTCTTACCGGTTTTTCTTGGTAGAATCTACTTTCCAAACCTGTGATAGCTTCACTTAATATATGAATGACGATTCATAAGTGCTTGTAAAAGCTTACTTGAATAAAGTATCTTTTGATTTTAATGCTATTCATTAAAATCAAAAGTATAATTTATTCAGTGAAATTTGGCAACAATTATGACAGTAATTGTTGAAGATTTCGGAAATTATGAATGAGAGCTTTTCCCTTACTTAACGACATAAACGTTTAATATAAACTCTTATTCTATTCGTGCGAAGTCAGGTATCTAGTATATACATTTTAGAACATAAAGTGAGCTCATATTAAATACGTGGGTGGCACCACCTACTCTTGTTTGTTCAATGGATTAGGAAAGTTATTTATGCATTTGCTGTGAATCTTTCACAGCTACCTGGCTTATTTGTAATAAGACAAAGTTCTATCAAATCAATTAAACTATAATTTATAGTAAAAATATTTATGAATGATTAAATAATGTTTTTGAATGTGTTGTTGACGATTTACGCAAGTCGGTAGGCAAAAGCAAAAGGATGCGAATAGCCGGAGAAAGACCACAGTGGCGTGCACTTGGAGAGGCCTTTGTCCAGCAGTGGACAGCTGATGATGATGAAGATGATGATGATGATGATGGTATATTATTATATGAAATAAAATTACTGTAATAAATGATCCTCTTGACCAAATTCAACTAAAGCTGCAATTTTAAATTCTCATGGGTGACTGGCATACCATGATGGACATATTGGACACAAGGATATGCGTAAACGCAGATGCACTCCCATAATCCGAAAGGACTGTAAATCAGACACGACTGGAAGTTCAGGGATAGGACTAATCGCATTTCGTACATTCCGAAGTGCGGGAGTATACACTCTGCCTACTTACAAACTCTTGACTGTTACTGAGATGTTTTTTCACAGAAAGACGCAAATCTTATTAATTTTATTGTTTAAATACAGTTTTGATTTCCGGTTCTCTTGGGTTGGGTTATTAGTGTTATTTAGTTTCAATTTATTTACATTTATATATTTACTATATTAGCTTTTGTTTGTCATGTGAAAGATTACCAGACGTTAATCTGTTTGTGTACTATGAATAAAATGTAATCTTATATTCAACTATAACTAGACGTAAATTGATGCCATGTTCGTTGAAAATAAGCAAGTGATATAAAAATGAGTACTTATTTTTATCACATTGGATACCGCGTGATATATATAAAATAATAGAGTCGTTAGAGGCGGTTCAATTCTGAATCTGAATGAAGATATCTTTATGAACGTAATGAAAAGGCGTAGGCTGCATATAGCATATGTGGGTTCATCATTGCGTGTAGGAGTCATGATATATATGATTATATGACTTAATTGAATATTTATAGCATGAAATGTTTTTGCATGTGTCATAAATAGTTTTTTTTTAATTTTATTATATTGGACCTTTTTTTCAACGGCTTATTTTTGCTATTTTGACAGGCTAGCTAACTTAAATAAAAAGTATTTTCAAAAAAATTCCAATCGGGTTTCTACTGAAATAATTTAACATTTTTTTCATTTATTTACATTTCTGCGTCGATATGTCGATAAATTGTTCTCCTTTCCGAGAGTTCAAACACGGCAACACGAAATACGGGTTATTAAAATGCAATAATTCTCAAAGGCACAAAAAAGCAACTTAATTGAATTTAATGAAAACAATTTTATTACTTCAAGGAATCAAAAAAAAAAACCTTTCATTACTTAGTAATTTCACGTTAATTGCTCGCTTTGTTTTATACTAATTTTATATCATTTTTATTGGAAATGCTTTTATTTGATAATACATTATACGTAATATTTTATTTTTAATAAATCGAAATATTTTTTTAATGATAAAATAATGAACGACGATGATTAAATACGAGAATCGTAAATAAAAATGATGGCATTGATATGTTAAAATTAAAAATCATCGCCGGAGGTATGTCGTTAATTTCTGTTCAGATGTATTTACAACCCGCCCAATATTGATATCGAATTTACAATTCGCTTAAATTTCGACCCTATAATTCGTAATTAGCCAGATTCAATTATGAAGTTGAGCAATGAAGATATGCCGGAGCTGTACGGATTGTGTCGAAACCCGCCCTGCCATATTTGTGAGCGAAAGTTGACTTTCCAACGTGAATTTTCGCTATTGGATCGAGTTTAACATAGCGCGTTCGATGCACTTGTCCTTGAAAAATATTCCACATTTTTAATAATTAGCCATGTTCAATTACACGAACGCCGCATCTCTTAAACGGGTCACCGGAATTTAGGGTTTTTTGTTTCAGCAAGAACATTGCCCTCGCAACAAAAATGTGGCTCAAAGATTTGCAATTGTCCGAGAGGCAATATGTTAGTGATAAATAAAAAAACTTGTATTGGAAGTCAGTGTGTCATAAACATTACATCGACGCGGACGTTAGCTCGAACGATTCAGTGATAAGCCTCCAAGAAATTATGAACGAGATAAGATCTCGCATAACTCCACGCGATTTCGCGCTTATTTGTTCATTTGAACCCTCTACATTTAAACAGCGTCCATGAGCCGGTGGTATTTATTTTGAATAACTCACGATTGTCCGCGAGATAGCCTTAAAAATTATCCGCTACTCGTTTTATGGAGATCTTTACGTTATTGTAATTACTACGGCGATTTTAAAGGCCTCTCACTCGTATCTCAGATTCCTATCAAATAATAACGCTAAATATATTATTATGTCTTCATGTTTTCTTATTAACGTCCTCTTTAGTAACAGGTGCGTAAAATATGGTACATTCAACCGACGATCAATATTATGGCTTATTTTTGAACGTGAATGGCGTAAATCTCAAATGAAGTAAAAAATAAAACCAAATGGAATACATATCTTTCTTTTAGAAAGGCAGACGAGCAATGCCACTTGATAGTAAGTAAGTGGTTCCAGTTTATAGACACTGACACTTTAAGAAACATAAACCACTTTTTACACCGTCATAATTCATTCATCATTGCGCCATCTACCACAAAATCTAAGTTATGTCTCTACCATTCAAACCGGATCATAGCAATAAGGTATTTTGTGGTAGAACGATTGATGAGTAGATCGTGTCAAAAAAAATACTCTAAATAATCTAAGGTATAGAACATTAAATTATGGCCTGCATCGACAGACTTTAAAGCAAAGTTCAGTAAAAGCGTGAACGAAGTCTTTGTAATTATTCAGCGCGCTACACACCTATGTCGGACTTAAATCAAGTTATTATTTGCTTTCCATTTATTTACAGGGGAGAACTGGACACGACACCCACACCCGGTTAACTTTCCCGCCGTTTCCTTGCTAGTTGTAATTTTGTTTTATTTGTAATTTGTCCTTGCTGGTACAAGTATCCGAATGTTTTTTTTCGTCACAGTTTTGTTATGCATCGTCGCGCGGGATTGAATAATGATTTCGTCGCTCCCGCGGACCCAGGTGTACGTTTGTGTATGTGTGCGTTAGATCTTTTCTTGTCAACACATTGAAATGTTCGATTCGATTTAGTTTTTTTTTTTTTATCGAGAGCGGACTAAATAAATATGCTAGAGGCTCACCCGGAACGATGAGTGGCCTTTTGATTTATTTATATTTACTCCCGAGGGGAACAGTTTCCTGATTCAATTATTGTAATTGTACCGACAGTGCCGCCGTTTTGAAATGTGGGCTGACGACGGACGCTTACGATTATTATTGACGGACATTTGATAAATTTCTCCGTGCAACAGCCGTTGATTGAAGCACTTTCGAACAAATGCCTAAATGAAACGTCCATGTAATGTAGTGTTGATTGGATTAAAATAAAATTAGTTCGTAACATTTTAATAGTTAACGGCTGATTGGTATTCGTATTGGATACACTTTTAAAGCATTTCGTTGAGCAATTTACATATTAAATCCATCTATTTTCTTAACAGGATTAAATTTTTTATGTGTCGTTAAAAACAAATGTCTGAATTTTATTGCCTTTCCAAATTTAAAATATAACAAAATGGATACTATTGCTAGGCACGGATTAAAAATAATTTATGGTCTGTGGAAATGTGGAGCTCGGTCAGATTGATGCAGCTGTGATTGGACTACGTTTAACAAAGAGTTGTAATAGCATTCGATTCAATGGCGATTTGTACACAATAAGAATAATTCAGGCCACCTATATCGAGCTGTGGAAGTTCTGTGCTTTCAATGAAAATAGGGCTTCCTCGCGGGAAATTGCAACAGGGAGATCGAGGAATTTTATAACGAACTGAGGATATTGTATCGAGTTTAGTTGCTCTTTTGTGTTACTTTCCGCGCGAGTACTTGATTCTTATGTACCTATAGTGTAGCTGATAAACGTACTAACAAAAACTTGTATAGTAGTTCTAGTTAATTGGATTTTCTTATCACAGTATAAACATTGTAAAATTATTTGGCAAAGTTTAATAGAATATTCATCTTTTTTTATGACACTTCCAAAGTGTTACCATTCCTAAAAGTAATTCTTATGATGATGAGTTGGTTCCATATCGTGATGGTTGTGGTGCTTACCTTCATGCTTGATTGATAGATGCACTTAGCCAACTGACTTCTCGCGCAGATGAAGTAGCTCTTTTGAATTCTAATGTGGAATGGCTCATAACTATTATATAGTAACTATGGACAAATGCAATTCTTGGTATAAGAAAGAGTGGTAACATAAACAAAAGAAGTAGATATGATATGTATTCCATATAGTATGTGACTACAATGATAGTTATATCTAAAATAACCAAACTTATCTTTCTTTGCGGATTAGTTAATAACGATTATATGATAATTATAGATAATTGTAATGCTTTGTATAAGAAAAAGTGGTAACTTAAACAATAAAAGTAAGTATTGTAAGTATTATATATATAGTATATGATTACAATGATATTTATACTATTTACTATGAAGTATGTGAAGCTTATTTTTTTTATATTCAAACTAATTCTAATAGAATCAATGGTATTCCATGTATGCACAAAAATTGCTATGAATATGTGTCAACCCTACATCACCATGCCATAACGCGTGGTTACAGTACAGGACGCGCCGGAAGCCCCAGACGCCGGTGGCCGCTGCTCAGTCTATACAGAATGTACAGTAATCTAGTTACACTTAGTGCATAACATTTATAATATTAGGTATTTGTTCTATACTAGCAACCCTGCCCTTCTTTGCACTGGTGCGATACTGATACTAAATATTCTACATAAATTTAGAAACCTCTAATATTATCAGTGTTTCTCTACTATATTGTCCATGTATTATATACAAAAACCTTCCTCTCGAATCACTATATATCATAAAAATCCGTTGCGTAATTTTAAAGATCTACGCATACATAGGGACAGACCGCGGTAAGCGACTTTGTTTTATAGTATGTCATGATAGTGATAATGTAATTTTACGTTCAATTTTTGTTTTTAATAGATTTTACAAGTTTTACAAGACTTGACATTACTCGTAGGTTACGTTTTGGTGATAAATTTCCATTTATATGTAGTAGTAATAAAAGGTTTTCCAGCTTATGACTGATTTTGTCAGAAACACTGAATTGTAACTAAATGGCTTAATGATGACCTGTCTAGTAAATTATCACGCGCCAACCAGTTATACTACAACCAAACAACAAAAAGTTGTCGTACTGTGTATCAGCGTGGATGTTGATTGAACTAGTGTAATTACAGGCGCAAGAAACATTTAATCGCGTGCCTCGTAGTTCAAGAAACATTGGCAAAGGTTACTAATTACCACCACGTGGTCTCATTATCTGATATAGCGAACGTCAAATAATAAATCTTAAGTAAGTAAGTAAAAGTAAAGTAACAGCCTGTAAATTTCCCACTGCTGAGATAAGGCCTCCTTTTCCATTAAGGAGAGGGTTTTGGAACGTATTCCACCACGCTGTTCCAATGCGGGTTGGTGGAATGCACATGTGGCAGAATTTCGATGAAATTAGACACATGCAGGTTTCCTCACGATGTTTTCCTTCACCGCCGAGCACGAGATGAATTATAAACACAATTAAGCACATATATATAGTGGTGCTTGCCTGGGTTTGAACCCGCAATCATCGGTTAAGATGCACGCGTTCTAACCACTGGGCCATCTCTGCTCTTTTTTAATAATAAATAAATAATAAATCTTGTGAGCATTCAATTAGGACTAATAAAATCAAAATATACTTTATCCAAGTAAGCTTTTATAAGCACTTTTTAATAGTCATTTAACAATTATATTAAGTAAAGCTACCACCGTTTCGGAAAGTATTTTCTACCGAGAAGAGCTGGCAAGAAAATCAGTAGTTACTCTTTTTCAACATTTAAAAATGTAGTCATGTTAGTTAATTACAATTATACATGCATGTAAATATCCTGCCTGGAAGTCCACAAGTATTAATTCCCCGCTTTTTTATCGTCTATATAATCTTTTATTGAAAAGTATGCCTTCTTTGTCAATGTATTTTATTACAAATGATTTAAATACATAAAACGGCACATTTAAAAATGTATGTTAATAGTGTTACAAGTGCATGCTCTCTTTAAACATAAATTTGGTTTCAACTGCGAATTTAAATTAAAAATATGTTCTTTATTTAAAAACTATCTACTACTACTAATTATCTGTTACATTTTAGACTCATTTACAAGTTACAATATTCGTAACATTATTTTTGTCACATCTCATCATGCTAGGTTATTTGCATAGACTTAATAAATCAATATTTCCATACAAATTTTAATACTCTAGTATTAAAAAAAAAACTGATATCGTGTGGATTATTCATGATCTCATTTCATCGATTATCTTCGTATTCAAGCGCTGGTTTGCATAAAAAAACGTCAAGTCGGTATTTGCATGTCAAAGACTACTGAAATTACACGCATTCGACCCTTCGAGTACTGTCGCAAGCACTAATGATGCCTCTTATCTCAACTCGATTCGCTTTCAGAGCAAAACAACTTTTGCCGTCGTGAGAGTCGATTTCTTATATGCTCGCTTGTCTTTGATAGCGTACTGATGAAAGGAATATGTGCCAAAACAAACCGTACGGGTTTTTGAGTGATTTTAATACCTGACTAGTTTCCGCCAGTGACGTTCATTGTGTAGTTACTCAAATTTTGACAATTTGAACTCGATGGAACCTTTTTAAATATAATAATAACAGCAACTAAACAGTTTTTCAAGATGCTCCTCAAGGAAACAGATGTTATCTTTTATAAGCAGCTAAGTCCGTCATAATTATTTATTGCGAGTGAGCGGATCTACATATTGTTATATCTTATCTAATCCATTCTGGTTTACCCTAAGGTTAATATATCAAATAAAATCAATTTTATTCAAGTAAATTTCACAATGAAGCGTTTTTGAATCGTTATATTTAAATACCACCGTTTCGGATAGCATCCTCCAGCTAGAAGATACGGTAGTAAGCTCATATAGTTGCTCTTCATATATTATAGTAAGGGAGCTGAACTTTCGTTTTTACCTGCGCATTTATAACTCTTTACCTATAGCACACAAAACGTCACACCCAATTTTAACCCCCGCAGTGAATTAATAAAATTGCCTATGTCCATCCCTAAGACTCGAAAGTATTTCCAAGCTGAGTTTTTTCGGTTTAAGCGAGAAGTGGTAACAACAGAGTAACTTTCGCATTTATAATATAACTATATGCGATGTATGTACTAAAATAAGTGTAACCAAGAAAAAACATGTGACAACTATTAAGTTGCCCATGTTTTAACACATGATAATGGCTCAGAATACACTGGTTTTATCCTCTGGGTCATCTCGGCTGTCAATATAAAAGCCCCGGTAATTTCCAGTCCCTATAAGTCCGCGGTATATTGTCTTTATAATGGTTACGAGAGTATCGCGTCTCGTTCTGAGATCATTAAATTTTCCAAAGCTTTCACTGTGATTTATTAATTTCCCGCGCACTAATTGAGCAAGACTAGATTGTCAATTTATTATTTAACGAGTGATGTTGTAACTTGTTTGTTATGCACTCGAGGGTGGTTACTGAGTTATCTCGGAGACGGCCGACAGATTATATTAAGGAGATGAAAGCTGTTTTTACAGGCATCAATTTTAAATTGCATTTACGTGACGCGGCGCCTCGACAACGATACGATGTTTTGGTCTTATCAAAAAACTTTTTCTTTGATGGGAATATATTTAAAAGTTACCTTTACGCTGTTTTTTTTTATATATTTATGAATTCATTAAAAAATCTTATTAAAATGTTAAGTCTCAATCTTCTCTGCATATATTTTAGTGTACAATACAAATATAGTATAAACGGAGATGGCCCCTTGTGTAAAGTAATGGATTTTAAAAAAAGAACGCTGGTTCAAATTCAGATAAAATTCATCAGCAATCAAAGCGGTATTGAATGTATGTCTGCAAAGTTTTTCGTTAACCGGCGTTGGACCACCGTGATGGAATATGATCCAAAATATCTTGTTAACAGTAATTATGAACCTAAAGTATTACGGTCTGTTATTATTTCAAGTAATTTTAAATGAATTGCAAAAAAAATACGACTAACATGACTGTATTTTTTAAATGTTGAAAAAGAGTAACTACTGAGCTTCTTGCCGGTTCTTCTCGGTAGAATCTACTTTCCGAACCGGTGGTGGCTTCACTTAATTGTAAAATGAGGATTCAAAAGTGATTGTAAAAGTCTACTTGAATAAAGTTTATTTTAATTTGTTTCGAATAATTCCATACAAAAATTTCATGTATGATGGTAATTCGATTTTTAGGTTTTCATATTAACTACACGCTGGACGAAGCGCAGTGTACGCCAATCACTTAACAATATTACTTTGAATTACAGTCTGAAATAAATAAACTGTACGACTGGTCCTCATCAGAATCGAAGCCGACAGAGGCGGTACTTCACGCGGCGGCGCGGATAAATCAATGCGTTATGTCGAACAATCGCGCGCTTTCTAGAGCGTCCGTGTAGACACGATCATACGAGCGCCTGGTGTACGCCGCGTGTGAAACAAGCGCGAGCAAAATCTATATACTTCCCTAAATATATAGCATACATCACTAAAAGCAAATTATGTTTCTCAAGCGTCGAAAACTTCCTTCACAAATTCTTGGCCGAGTGAGATATGACCTTTTGGTTGTAAAGTTTATAAAATATTGTTCGTCGTGTTTTTTTTGCATGCAGAGTATATATTGGGTCAAAATATTTGAACTAATATACATACATATGTTTAAATACATTTAGTTATTGTTGTTTATGCTTAAGAGTCAATTGAAATAAATAATATATGAATATTAAACATAATTATTAATATAAGCTTTTTTGTTATTATTACCAGATATTGTTAAGTTGTTCCTACTTATTATTATTAATATTGGACTTTTATACATCATTCAATACAATTTTAGCCTTACAAAGTCCAGACTCATGTTGTATATATTATATAAAAAAACATACATGCTAAAGCAAAAGGTATTTGCGAAACGCTCACAAATGAATGAATTTGGCTCAAAGAAGATTCACGGTTGGGAAGGACTATTTATCAGTCGTGTTACCGGAATTACACGTAAGCAGGATTATTTCGAAACCGCCTAATTCGCTTGTTCCCGAAACTGGCTTAAAGCCAAGGTCAATAAACCCTTCCGTGCACAGCGCCTACGAGCACCTCACTAACCAAAAACAATTGAATGTGAAACCAATTGCGATACAATTAGAATTTCATTTCGTGTGATGAACTTTATGTAAATATTGAGGATGTATCCTAAGTAAACATACAGCGTGTCACTCGGAAGCTCCTGCATGAAACTAAACCAGTGTTTAAGCTGATCGCGTTTGTGTATACAGAGATTATACTCAAATACCTTCTGAATTGAAGTATTTTAATAAACGAATGGCATAAAATGTTATTATTTACTTATTTGCAATGATGTTGTAGTAAACAGATATGTTATTAACGCGCAAAAAGTGAAGACTAGAAAACGTCCTAATTGGGACGTTTGCCTTTAGTTGTTTTACGTAGTAATACGTTATAATACATCATAATTACGTAGTAATACGTTTTGCGTAATTAAAACATCTAGTTATCCCTTTTACTAATTTTTTTCATCAAGCTATCCTTTTAATTTTAACGAAATGTAAAAATAAACTAAAATAAACGGTCCCCGGCGCGGCACACTTTTTTCTGTTGTTTAGTATGGATATAACATATTTGTTTATTAGAATATCATTGCTTATTTGTAACAGACACTAACAAAGTTATCTCGCAAAATCGGATGCAGATACTTCAGTAAGTTTCGGAGAACGAGATATATTAATGGTATAGGCGTTAGTCGAGTCGGTAAATGGAGGGGATAAGCCGCGAAAACATGTGGTTCTTAACCCAAGTTTGCGACGAAAACGACGAACGAGGACGTACAATGAAACAAGAAGCAAGTCAAAGTTTTTAAAGTGATAAATCTATGTTTACAATTTATCTTGTTCTTGCTGGTAAAGTAAAATAAAGTGAGAAAGTACTGCGTCATAGTGAATACAGTATTATTGCTTTAAGTGAAATTCAGTGGCAACTAATCATACCAGAGATTACAGATAAGAAAGAAGTATTATAATCGCTGTGAATATAAAATTAATAACCTCCTTATTATTATGTTTACTTATTAGTGTCGATGTAAAACGTACCCAACAGTACTTACTGATAAGAAATAAGTGTGTGCCCATACAATATTTATAAGTTATGCTTAGGCATTTCGAAGCGAGAGCTTGATCTGAAATTTTATCCTGCCACTCAGGTATTGTAAAAGCAGCTCTAAGCTACGCTATCAAGGTTGATTTTCCTTTGCATTAATCATTCTATTGCCGGTAAAGCATAAAGGCCTCCATTCATGGGCTGTGAAAGGTTGTCGCATAGACAAGAAAGGTACGTTTCGCTGTAAAAATGATTTATACGGGCAAGATGGCTTATCGAGTGTTGTCGAACTTCGGGAAGAGGTAGATTGTGTTCCGATAAACTTGAGAACATCGATCCGGGATTTTGATATACGTTTCTGTTTGTGCATAGGTCCCAATAAATTATGCCGTTTGAGAGAAAATAATTCTGTCGACACGTTTTCGTTGATGATTTATCAATGATAACATCAAACTTACAAATGTTTTTCGAACTTTATAATTCGATAACTCTTGTCCCACACGTTTGGTGTCTGTGTTTTTACTTAAAAAATATAAATTTCTATTTTTAAATTATGGTCAATTTAATAATTTATATATGATTCAATAAACAATGTCTCGCTTCATTGGTTGTGTAGCCGTGGCTTTTTCTGATTAGTAACATTTACAGTTTCGATCAAATGTTTATTTTACGTTCTGAAATAAAAGGTGCCCGAGGTATTTATATGGGGTGGGATTAAAAATAACTTTGTCCAATGAATGATCGCTACCATATTCAAAGGGAAAGATATCGATTTTGTCTCTCACTCGATTTAATTTAATTCTATGGCTGATATGACATTTTATACTCTGAACATTTCTACATTTGTTTTACTTACTATTAAAGTCATAATCTTTTCATAGCAATAAAAAAGCCAAAGAAACAACATTTGACAGCAAATTCATTCATTGAGAGCCTGATTACTCTATGATACTCACTATAGATTTGCGAAAAAGCTACGGTTTGAACGTCGATGAAACTGATATCGGAATATTGGAAATTAAAAAAAGTGGTAGGTAGGTAATAAGTAGTTAAGTTCAGTGTTGTATTTAAAAAACTCTTACCAGCACACGAGACAGCTAAGTAAATCTAAGGTCTGTGTATCCTTTTTCCTACTTCCATTGGAAAAGATTATTGTTATTATTGGTGTCGTTTTTTTTTTTAATGAAAAATACTAGTATTTCTTTATTTACACCTTCGTTGACGACAATTGCGAATTTTTACATTGCTAAGGAGCCTATAAACTATTGCTTTATTGACGCTTCAAAATACACAAACCGTTTGACAAGAAACCATACAAACAAAAATGTTAATTATAATATACATCACTAAAACAAAGACCATGCAAAATACAGCAAGGTGCAAAACCTATTATCGAAGAAGTTTATTATAATATCATGCAAGGAGACGTTGCTTATTTCTTATGCATTTTGCTTTCAAGAGAGCGACGATATTGTAAAGATCAGAGTAAATAATCAATTTCGAACACAGCTGCACCCCGTACGTTTCCACGACGCATCTGATCTGTTAGCTGAGTTTATATAACACTATTTACCCACATGCAAAACAGATAAATATACAGTAGTTGCAGCTCGGCTTCTCAAATAACAAAAGATACGTGTTCTGCCTCTCAACGACCCATCTCAATCTCAATTCGACTTTTCTAGACGTGTTCTAAATATGGATTTAGATTACGTTCGTTAGTTTGTCTAATCGATTGTATGATGTTCAATATGCGTCTCGGTATAACCATTTTTTAAGAAAAGTTACTTGGGCGTGATAAGGGGTAAATTTCAAGGTCAAATTAGTATTGTGATTTACTTTTTTAGTTTCAATAGCGTTCTTCGCCTAGCGTCTTTCTAAAACGTTGGTTGTGATTATTATTTTATGTATTTCAGCTGACGTATTACTATAAAGCAATAATATAATCTCTGGTTTAATATTAATTTTCTGTGGGTATTTATTTATATATAAAAATATTTATTACAATAAGTATATTTGTGTATTCATTAATGTAATATGAAAAAAATAGCCTGCGGAGATAAAACCTATACTTTATCTGACTTTGTTTTGTTTTCTACTTTAGATAAATGTTGCAGACAATGTTATAACCGCGCACTTAATTATGGTTAGAGCGCGGAGTGCTTATTACTTTATGCTACGTCATTGTACATTAATATACATACTAATGTTATAAATGTGAAAGTATCTCTGTCCGTCTGTCTATCTGTTAGTCAGTTACAGCCAAACAACTAAAGCAATGAATTGAACGGAAGGTTTTCGAAGGTTTTGGTTTACACTTTCAAGCGAAATCGATTTACAACTCTGGTGTTCTAAGGATTTTCCGACAAAAATATAAGGTTTTAATTTTCAGTTCTTCAGAGAACATATAAAACCCTATATCATCATCATCATAGAACTCTTTCTTCTCTTTTCTAACTAAAAGTGAGTGACTGTTATTTTCACTAAAATATTTCTTAGGTAGTTCAAATCCCTTAAGATTATTTGCTGCGGATCCCAGTTTCAAAGACATCATCAGAAAGTAAAAATATGAAATGATCAAAATGCGTATGTGACGCAAATAGTTATCTATTAGCGTAACAAAGGGCACGTGATAGATTTCCGCTATTACAGACATCAGCCATCACACCCCAACTTCCTTATCTTAGGAAGATTTGTTAAAGTAATCACACGAGAATGTCGGTCGCAGATATTACGGACATACTGCAAAATAATACACTGAGATCCTGATAAGATAAATATTTAAAGATCGTTATTTTGTACACATTAACATTAAGGTTCGCTTTATGACATCGCTAAGATTTATTGGGCAATATTATTGAGAACTCATTGACTGAGATGACCCGCCATTCTTAAAGAAAAGTCATTTAGCGTTAAGTATGTTCTTGATCAGCTGTCAGATATATGTATTGATGTAATGTAAAACGATAAATCCTTCGTTCGATCGTTTTTTTTTTAATACTGTAGTCATTGCATGTTTGTTTTCGTTGTTTTTTTTTAGGATACACTTAAAAATTTGAAGCGAAAAACTAAAAAGTTTAACAACTTTTTGTGAGTTATTTTTACGTTTAAAATATATTACCGAAAAGTTTCGTTGAAAACTTTTCAGCTATGTACGTAATTATGGTGCTATCTCTACTTTTTATGAATTATTTTTTTTTAACCCTCAGAGATCTTTGACCATATTAATAGATTTACGTTATAAAAAAATTACAACCTTCTTTTCAAATGGATAGGTACTACATGATAGTAGTATGTTTACGAATATTTGGTGACATATCCAATCTTGATTAACTGGTTATCACCTTCAAAAGGAAAAACCAAATATTATTATTACTTTCGTTTATTTTATGCCGAGATATTCAATACAAAGAATCATTAAGATTCACGTAATCGTAATAATGGACAGGGTTCGCTACTTTCGAAGACCATGTGTAGTATTACGCGCAGGGCGGTCGAACCGACTGGTGATTAATGAGGTTGACCTGCAGTATCGGCAGTCGTATCTACCTACGCTGCGATTCATCTTCATTGGCCCATATTGTTTTTTGCTGAACCATATGCCGTGTAACGCCTACAGCACACTTCGCTCAACTTTATGTTTCCAATCTTGTCCGCTATACGTTGTATTTTCTTGCTATTAGGCTTACGAAGTATCATTTAAGAGATCTGACTAATATGCAGTAATATCGCAAGCCAAAAAAACCCTTCGAATCCATTAAATGCAGTGTTCTTCGTGTAAATGTCGTGGTCATAATGATCTCCATATTGAGACTGTAAATAACTGCACACAATTCTATATAGTTTAGTTTGTTCCGATTTATCAAAATTGACACAGAAATAAGATGAAACTAAAAAATGAAATAAAGAGGGCCACAAAGCTTTATAAGTTAGATCAAATGTTTAAAAGATTTGATAAATTGTGTATGACGTTAAGATGTAAGTATACCCGCTGAGTTAAAAGTTGAGACTATTTGGATAGAAGCGCTTACCGGTAGACCTATTAAGACAACTGTTATTAATTATTAAAACAAATGCATATTGCTTCATTGTAAAGTAATGATTTATTTTTAATATTTTTATCGTGCGATTCAAAAACCCATTAACCCATTGAAAGTATGTACTTGTACTGATATCGAAAGGTATTTGGACGTAAAGAAAACTGTTGGATGTTGATGCCTTTTGGTGTTAGACACTATTCCGATATAGTTCCAAGATTAGAACTACACTGGGTGGGAATTCCCTGCTTTCTAGTTCCGTCTCGTGGAAAACATAGAGTCAGTTTTTTATTTATTATTTACTAGTTTTCGCTTACGACTTCGTTTTTTGTTAGGGGGAGAGGTTGAAGAGATTCGTAGGGATTTTTTGGGGTTCAAATACTTTATATCGAATTTCATTCAAGTTGGTTCAGTAGTTGAGGCTTGATACTAGAAATATGATGTTGGTTTATAAAATGATATAAGAATATGTACCTCACGGTTTCATGCACTTGAATATTGACTATTAACAGGAAAAGTCGATTCTTGTGAAATATATTTGTGTCATTATTTATATACCTATTAGCGTGTCAGTTAAATGTTAAGATGAGCTACTTCGAAACAAGCTGTTAGTGATATTCTTTAAGCAATAGATAATCTTATTTACTTTCATTTGTTTC
Source organism: Vanessa cardui (assembly GCF_905220365.1). Taxonomy (NCBI): domain Eukaryota; kingdom Metazoa; phylum Arthropoda; class Insecta; order Lepidoptera; family Nymphalidae; genus Vanessa; species Vanessa cardui. The sequence continues at coordinate 4,061,132 of NC_061127.1, read as the reverse complement.
GTTTCCTTTTATTTTTAAAAAAATATGTAGCAAAATTCTCCTGGTAAAAATAATCAAAATAAAATGTATGAGTTTAATTTTCTACTCTTCACTGTCGATCCCCATAAAGATAATTTAGACAGAAACAATAATCATTACATAGATTTTATATTTCTTTATAAGTTCAATTATAAATATATTCAACACTTAAAAATTAATAAGTCTTTCAATACAGACTGGTATTACATAAGTCTGTTATTAAAGTATTAAATGAGAAAAGCATCAACAAATATGCATAACCATATTTTTATGAAGTCTGCTGTACGTTACAGTTAGTCGAATCTTAATTTGATATTTAATTGCTTTTAAAAATATGTTGCACTATTAATTAATAACAATGTATTGAGACATATACTCCCTGGTACTTCGCTATTACCACCGTTTGAAACGATGACAGTTATTTGTAATAAAAATAATCTATCGTCAACGGCATAATTACGAGAACGAATTCCAAGTGTAAGATCCAACCAAAGACTATTGCAACGTCAGTATTAAACTCGTAACTTGCTCGAACGAGTTGTTTTTACTAGCACTATATTTGAAACGTGCGAGATCAACGTATACTCACTAATGAACTTCTTATTAAATTCTTTAGCTCGAAGGAAATACTATGAAACATACCTTAGTAAGGTATTAACTATTTACTGACAGAACGTGACCGTTTAACTTAGGACAAAATCGTTTCCTGTTAACCATGAAACCAGCATGTTATTTTCTTCACCATAAATGTTATTACTTGAGTAAAATGTGAATGAAGCAAAGGCAAAAAGTCCAAAAATTTTATTTTATTTTTGGACATGTCTAATCTTTTCTTATCTATGGTCTAACTGAACCGTGAAACTTGTCATAATTTGAAAAAAGAACAGTGTAATAGTTCTGTAAAGCTACTCGTACATATTTGCACATCCATAAAGATTTGGTTAGGACGGTAGTGCATAACCCATTGACATTATTCAGGGTCACGACCGCAGGCGACGGCCATCGATCACGATTAAAGATGGCTACCAATCTTTAAGCGCTCCATAGCGCTGTAATAAATTGAACAGACTAACTGTAGATCAGCTTACAGTGGTGCAGCGATCTATGAGATACGGCAACTGTTCACGGCAGATGCAAATCATAACTGATCGCTCGTTAAGCTTTGTTTGTGAAACATTTTGAACGGTTAGCACGTCAGCGTCCACATGGCTTTGTTTGTGGATATCGTGAATGGTGAACTACAGGTATGCTCGTAAACTACGTGTTAACAGGTGTGTCCATAACATATTCGACGATCATAAAGGAAAGCTTGAGTTAAACGCAAAAATAACGGGACTTAACAGTGTAAAATTACATTTAGATATATTTTATTATTTTTACTCTTGATGAAATACCAAAAGAGTGAATTCCAATTCTGCACGGGACCCTCGTTCAGAATTGCAAACATGTGAATTGTCCAAATTCTGTGACATAGGTTTCGAGTGTAAAGGAGACATTAAAAATTCCGACAAACAAATGGAACAGTTCACGTTCCGCAAAAGTTTATTTATGGTGTAGCTTTTAAAAAGAAGCATAATTACCTCAAAGGGATACTCGGGCGAGGCGTGTAGCTCCCCTCACAAGGCACTCCCAATTTGGCACATTATTTTAATCACACTACTGTCCTCTATCACGTACATCTAGTGCCAAATGAAATTATGCCTTATTCAAATATGTTCAAAGTTACTTTTGTCTTTCAATGACACTCAATGCAATTAGGGATGTGGATATTAACAAAAATAATTATTTTGTCGTTCTTTATTGAATGAGTTTCTTTTGAAAGTAATTTTATATTTTTTGTGTATTTCAATTGCAAAATAATAAGTAGTAAATTATATTTTTGATATTTATTGATAAATATAAAGAAATTTTAAATATCGAATATTTTCGAACGAAAAATATGGCACATAAATCAATATTGGCGCCATGATCTTTAAATATTTTTTAGAAATAATTCTTCACAGATTAAAAAAAAAACTAAGCAAACAAAGAAACTATTAGGAACGGCAATTATAACACAAATACGCATTATCATTGCAAATTCGAAGCGTGGTTTGTCTAATGCTCGCAGCGGGCGGCCGTCGTGTTTTTTACGAGGCAAACGAACAAGCCACAGAAATCCACCCCCGCCGCTCACAGCTAATTCCGACCCTTATATGCTACTCTAAATATTTTTTACCGATCTCCCCGGCCACTGTTAATGATGTTTCTCCTATTTACCGTTCACGAGTGCTGCGTAGGTGTTTTGGTGAATTTATCGATTCGATAAATTGCGCTATGTACATTCGAGACTGTTGATAAAAATTTATACAATTGTGATTTATATTAGTTTCTTGCTTGGGAGTGTCACTCATGTGTTTTTAAAATTGATAAATATCAAATCGCGTCCATTACGATTAGTAAATTAATTTTATTGCTGATTGTTTATATTTGCACATATTTTCTTTACATAATAGAAAACGAATTCGCTTACCGGTGTCCGTGCCTATGAAAGCTTAGATCTTTAAAAATACGCAACGGATTTTGATGTATTTATTTTTAATAGATATAGTGATTCGAGAGGAAGGTTTTTGTATATAATACATGGACAATATAGTAAAGAAATGCTAAGATATTTATTGTTGAAGTTTCTAATATGATGTCGTAAATAAACAAATTCGTGCGAAGCCGGATCGGGTCGGTAGTCTAGTAATAGTGAATACGTTTTCTTTAATTGAAAATCTTGGGAAATCGACGTATTATGGGTGAAGGTCAAATAACCATTCTCAATAGGATGGAGAGAGTTGACATCGTTTTAGAATATCGTTAAATTTATGTTTGTATTAATGTATTGAGACTTCTTAGAATATTTAAGTTCAGATCACTTCACTTGTAGTGTGAGTACGATAGGTGACTTCTCTTAATTGAATATCGAATAGAACGAAATGATTTAATGATGTGTGTAAAAAATCAAATTAATGCAAATATATCTGCACGGAAGCGGTAAAGAGCTAAAAAACACAAGTTAAAATGAGAGGCATTTCTGAACATTTTTTATCGTTGTTTTATTTTAATATTATGATAAGTCTCGGACGACCCTTCGGATGCTTGCGGGAGCTGAGCAAAGACACGGGTAATGGTTTGTGACGTTTTATATTATAATATTTAGGTGAATGAATTTCCTGATATAAAATAATATATACCTAATAGTTCCCACTTATGATCTTACATATATTTTAAGTTACATTTCAAAGGTAAATAAAATAATATTATGACAGAATGTGCTTCTTATCACTATATCCAGTAAGAGTATTTTTTGTGTGTAGGATATTATAATTTGATGGTATCTCCATGTGTGGTGGATACATGCAACGATGCATATGAGTATTTTGCTAAAATAGAATAATCACTCACGAAGGTAACACATATAATTGAATTTGAAATGTAATCCTCTATTGTTAAATTTTACCTTTAAACGTTCTAAGTCAGTATTATAATAACTTTGAAACGAATATTTATAAAACGTTTTTTACTTTTTTTTGTAACTATAAAATTATTTTAATGAATATCTCTTTTTAGCTATTAAATAAAACCATTAAAAAATTGATGATTATTGCCTGTTTATCGAGTCATAAATTTACTTCCCCGGGAAATATATGGCCTCAGGGCTGCGTCACAAATTATGTCCAATAGGATTTGAGCTTTGTTGGAACAATCCATTTTGTAAATGTGCTTTGAACTAAAAGCACTTTCAGCGCTGAGCTTTGAATGATATTTGCAATAGGCCTTTACTCATCAACTAGCAAAGAAGAAATGTTCATAAAAGAAAATAAAATTGACCAATAAACCAACCACAGCGCCACTTATTGCGTAAATTTTGATATTTTCTCGTTTGGAACGTAAAAATAAAATAGTAGAATTACTATTTTATTGAATATGATCTTAGTTGATATGATAGTTCAGAAATTATACAATAACTACTATCATCAAGAAGTGCGCTAACGATTTTACTTATATATAAACATGATAATTTCGTACCTTAATTTGTTTGCTTATATAGAAGCAGTACCATCAAGTGATAGATTCATAGAAAGTACCCATAATAATATTTTAATTATTTTAATCTCACAATGACAATGATTACATTCAATGCTAATTAATGATTCTCATTAGTCATAACTCATCGATTCTAAACATTAGATATTGGCAATGAATTATTTGATACAACCCACTGATGATTTGTCAACGTCTTTAATTAATTTCTGATGCACGTAGGATGAGGTTTTACTCGTTTTATCGAATTATTGCTAAGTTAGCAATAATATTATAACACGTGAAGATTCATCCGCACTCTTGTATTGCAGAATGCCTAATCATTATCATTACGAAGTATAAAACAAAGTAGCTTACCGTTGTCTGTCCCTACGTATGCCTAGATATTTGCTCGAGCATATTGTGCCGGAACTACAAATAAAATGATATCCTATTTCGTACACACGAGAAGTAAACATAAATAAACAAATTTGGCATTGAATTGACGCGATATCGTTGACGAGATATTGAATAATTTATGGCATTCATAATGAATTCATGAAAAAATGGCGAAACTGTTACCGGAACTTTGGAAGTAAAATTTAAGTCGCTATAAGTAATGCAGTCGAATACTGTTGTGTTATAAATAAAAATGTATATAGTAAGAACTGTTTGTAGTGCGTCAAATGGGATATATCAAGATCAAGAACTTGCATACATAGCTATTAAGGCATTCATCAACCAGACTCAGTAAGCTAGTCATCTTTGGAGGATATCAGTGGTGTTATACTTAACTCTACATTACTAACAGGATGTTTTTAGTTAAACCTTGTAGATTTAAAAATTATTAGTAACTTCTCGATAAATATATTTTAATTTAACTAAATAAGATATATATGTTTATGAATATAACGTTTATATTCCCATGAATGGATTATGGGATGATATACCTTTACCGAGTTATTATCGTACATAAATTCATAATGATAGCACGTTTCGCTGTAGATAAACGCCTATTACAGACGATCGGTGTAAATGAGGTGCGTCGGTATAAATTAGGTCTTGTTTCTGATCTGGGATAAGCATCGAAGGATGCCTTGTAAATGCGATGGAAAATTTAATGCATTTGATATATTGAAAGATATCCTTACTTAGTCTTTATCCAATGTAAGGACTACCCAAACATCTTAAATTAGTATTTAACGCGAACTAGCGATATTTAGTATTGTGTTCCGGTTTGAAGGGTGAGTGAGCCAGTGTAACAGGAGAGACAAGAAATTTAATAACTCAATTCCCAAGGTGTAGGCATTGCTCGTGTAAGAATTGTTTACTGTGGCGATAATTTCTATGGACAGTGAGTTATCAAGTCGCCGATTTGTCCGTTTGCCGACCTATACCATTTTAAGGATACAGAAAAAAGGCAACTATATCAGCGGCTCTTATTAGATCAGCTTCATAAATGAAACCCAAAGACACAACTAGTAAATAATATTGGCTGGACCAATTCCCTGGAGCTTGTGAGGACGCTAGCTTACATTTCGATTGTTGGTACAAATTTCAATAAACTCCATGCAGGCAGCGTGGCCGAGTGGTCTAAGGCGCTGGTTTTAGGCACCAGTCCGAAAGGGCGTGGGTTCGAATCCCACCGCTGTCAAATAATTTTTATTCAGCGTTAAATATTGAGTGTATTTTTGTTTAATATCACAATGCTAATCTATTTTATTTTTATTTTGCAGGTAATTATGCTGGTCTATTTCAATCATAGTATAAGGTGAAGGTATAACTTTTAAAATTAATAAGTCCTTATATATGACTCAAATCAACAGAGCCCTCGTGAATAAATTAGTAGTAATATTTTTTGTTGATTTGAAATAAAATAAAAAGAAACATCACAACATAATCCTCCAACAAATAATACTTTTATATAAACCGATGAAATTAAGAAGAATTAAAAGTTAATATTAAATCTACGTATTTTTTGTCATACACGTAATAGTCACATAATACATAGCGACATCGTGTCAGAATGTGCCGAAAGCAGTAAAACGTATCTTTTATATTGGAGGCGCGGTGTTACCATTCCTTAATAGGCACAAATTAACATAATAGACTCCACTGCAATCCATTCCTAGTACATTTAAGTAAGTTGTCTTTCTCGTGGCATTTGCTTAAACGTATTCATTATTGAACGTAATGAACATGTGAATGAGTGAACGGAACATTTTTATGTGTTTCGTGATCGTGTTTACATTTTATTATTAAGTATTTTTTTTCTTTTTAGCTACGAGTAAGATTGTTCTTGTCTCATAATAAAAGTAGAATTTATAATTCATACTTAATTCAAGTTGGTTTGTTATTAGCACTTTAAAATTGTATTGAATATTAAACTGAACGTTATTATAAAATAACGTGTAAAAAAGTAAAGTGAAGTAACAGCCTGTAAATTTCCCACTGCTGAGGTAAGGCCTTCTCTTCCATTAAGAGGAGGGTTTGGAACATATTCCAACACGCTGTTACAATGCCACCAACCCGGTGGAATGCACATGTTGCAGAATTTCGATAAAATTAGACACATGCAGGTTTCCTTACGATGTTTTCCTTCACCGCCGAGCACGAGATGAATTATAAACACAAATTAAGCACATATATGTAGTGGTGCTCGCCTGGGTTTGAACCCGGAATGATCGGTTAAGATGCACACGTTCTAACCACTGGGCCATCTCAGATAGGTGTAGAAATAGATTATTTTACCTTTAACATTTAGTAAAAATATAATGCAAATTGTCGCCCGCGGCTTCGTTTTTTTTTATGGTATAGGTTGGCGGACGAGTATATGGGCCACCGGATGATAGGTGGTCACCATCGCCCATAGACAATGACGCTGTAAGAAATATTAACTATTCCTTACATCGTCAATGTGCCACCAAACTTGGGAAGATGTTATGTCCCTTGTGCCTGTAGTTACACTGGCTCACTCACCCTTCAAACCGAAACACAACAATACTGAATACTGTTATTTGGCGGTAGAATAATTGATGAGTGGGTGGTACCTACCCAGACGGGCTAGCACAAAGCCCTACCACGATGTAAGTCGTTTGCGTTTACGGGGATTGGTTGACATGTGTTAGGCGAAAAAAGTTTGCTTCATTGCAAATTTCATCAAATTCGGTTCATTGGTATGTCAGTTAAAGAGCGACAGGCAGAATTAAAGGATAAAACCAAAATTCATCTTTGAACTGAAACTTCGCTTGCCAGGCAAACCTTAGGCACATTTTAAAAGGGATTCTTGTATTGGTAAAGAAGGCGACTGTTTTTAAAAAATGCCTCGAGTCTCAAAACAAGAAGGAAGTAAGTACATCTCATTACATTGTTCTATATATAGCAACACCGGCTCTCGGTCACGTTCATTGCACATTTATACTCGTTACAGAAACAGCAACTAATTTAGTCATTGTACGTTGATACATATTAAAATAGAACAACAAGTTCAGTATCACTTTGATATTACTGTTTGGTAGATACAACAAATATAACCTGTATGAGTCTACATAATTTTAAGTATTTATATCTATTGAGAACTGGAGTATTGATAATAGTAATAAATAATAATAGGTTTTATTCTGATGAGACATAGCCCAATATGAAGGTTTCACTGCTTTGTCACACACACACACACATATATACACAGCCGCGCACACTCAAACACACACCCACACGCACACACGCAAATGCACACGCAGGTGTACACACACATACGCACAGACTCGCGCGTACGCAAACGCACTTGCACACGCACCCGCACCTACGAGCACTCATGCTCGCACGCACACATGCTCGCACGCATGCATGCACACATACACACACATAATAGTGGCCCAATAATAATATTGACAATTCTTTATATCCTTACAATAAGCAACAAACCACAAGGACGTATTATGAAATGAGTCTACTATTTGGGTTATATTCAATCCATATATGAACTTAAAGTCTACGAGTAATCGTAAAGCTTTTTAAAACGTGTTACAATCGTCGCCAGGGGCGGATCTACTTAAAGGCTTTTTGGGCTGCAGCCCAGGGCCCCGCGAATACAGAGGGCCCCCAACCGACCTAAAACCAAAAGACGATATTGTTAATAATACAAATTAACTAGAGTTAAAAAAAAAATCCGATCATAAGGTTGGCAGCACTGCGATCAATCAGCTCGTGTGCGCGCGCATCTATCAAACGGAACGGGGAATTCCCTGTCGCTTGTTTTCGGTCGGACGCCATTTTGTTATTTTACCGCACTTCTGCTATCGTCGACTATATTAACGAATTGACTTTGTTGTTGTTGGAAAGTGTTTAGTGGGTGTTTAGTTTTTTAGTGATAGATAGCTTAAATGTTATAAGGACCGAACCTTTCTTTTAATTTACTAAAATTGAAAATATTCAGCATAACTAGTCTTCCTGCTTTTAATAGGCAGTAGGTAAGTATAAAGAATTATGAAACATGACTTTTTTATTTTTATTACAGTTTTTAAAACTAAATAAATCAAACTCATTCGATATTTAATTATAATTTGTGAAATTGCTACACTCATTACAAAGTAGGTATTAAAATTAAAAATTCTATCCAGTTCTTTGTTTATTTACAGAAAAATATCCTTTTTTACAATATGTCTGCTAGAAAATATAAAAGTGGAGCTGAAAAAAGAAAATTACAGTTTGGTCGAGAAAAAGAAAGAAATAAATGCGCAAAAATTGAAACTTTTTTTAAATCAGAACATATAAACGCGAATGAAATAGCTATAAATCCTTTAAAAAACGTAATGGAAGGTATTTTATGCGAAGACAATCTTATTGAAGGAAACAAAAAATCACAAAACCAGGAAAAAAATACCAACGATGAAAATGTGCAATATCTTGACTTCCAACAACCCTCTGGTTCCTCTAAAAACGAAATTGGTGTTCAGCAAAAGGAAGGTAATACCGATACCGATGTGGAAATAAATTTAGAAAATATTAAGTTGGAGTTTGAAAAATATGTTGACGTGGGCTTGTGGCCAGATTTGCTAAATAATGATTTTATTAATTTCGTCCTCTCACATGAAATAACTGACTTTCAAAATAAAGATCGGAAGAATGTATATTCAGCTTCAATAAAGAAATATAAAGAACAAAACAGATCTTTTTCAAATAGATATTTCACTAGAAAAATGAAAAATGGCCAATTACTGGAAAGATCTTGGTTATGTTATTCAAAAAGGGTTGGTACTGTTTTTTGTTTGACTTGCAAACTTTTTTCTAAAACTCCTTCTCAATACACAACCGGGTTTTCTGATTGGAAACACATAGGATTTTGTTTAGAAAATCACGAAAATTCTAATGAACATAAGAATTCAATGTTAGTGTGGTTGACACGAAAAGAAAATAAGTCTGCTTTAGACAAACAGCTTCAGGAGCAGTTAAATAAAGAAACAGAATATTATCATAATGTTCTAAAACGGGTTGTTGCAGTGCTAAAATTTTTGAGTATAAGAGGCTTAGCACTTAGAGGTTCCGAGGAAGTATTTGGTTCTCCACATAATGGTAATTTTATGGGTGCTCTAGAGCTATTGGCAGAATTCGATCCATTCATACGTGAACATATTGAACAACGAGAGCTGCGACCAAACCCTGTAATATCATATTTATCAAAAACAGTATATGAGGAAATAATTGAGATTATGGGTAAACAAATAATTAAACAAATTATAACTGGAATAAATAACGACGACACAAAGTATTATTCAATTATGATGGATTCAACCCCAGATCTGTCTCACGATGACCAACTTGTAATTGTATTACGATACTGTTTTCGGGGAAAAGTATATGAAAGTTGTGTATCCTTCATTAAAATTAGTAGCCATACTGGCTTATATTTATTTAATATTCTACAAGCCTTTTTGGAAACAAATGGACTACTACTGGATAACTGCAGGGGACAGTCATATGACAACGCTGCTAATATGGCCGGAATCTACAATGGTGTACAAGCACTCTTAAAGGAAAAAAATAAATCCGCAGATTACGTGCCATGTGCTGCGCATTCCCTTAACCTAGTTGGTCAAGAATCCGTCAAGGTTACAACCGAAATTATAAATTTTTTTGGAATAGTGCAAAAAATATACGTTTTCTTCTCTGCTTCGACCCATAGGTGGGAACTGTTAAATCGTGAAACAAAACTAAAATTTACGTTAAAAAGTTTAAGCCACACCAGATGGTCTTGTCACTTTGATGCTGTCAGAGCTTTGAAAAGTAATTATGACGGCATTATGAAAATTCTCAAAAGTTTCGGCGAAAATAACGATGAAAAAGTTGATTTCCGAAAAGAGGCACAAAATTTATTTAATAACCTGGCGAAACTAGAAACTGCAATTTTGATTGTTTTTTGGGAAGAAATTTTGGAGAGATTTAATGTAGTTAATAAGAAGTACAGAGCCCTGGTTTAGACATTGGTGAAGGCAAAAAGTTAATTGTGTCATTAAAAGAGTTCGTGAAAAACATAAGGCAAAAATCAGATCAGAAGCTAAAAGAATACGAAGAGAAAGCTAAAAAATTAAGTACTAGTGTGGGAACAGACTACAGTGACATAAATAAGAGACGCATTACTTCAAAATTTTCAGATAAATCTACAGATAAAGTCTTAGTAAACGGCGCAGAAAAATTTAAAAGAGACACGCTTAATGTTGCGTTGGATAAGATGATTATGGATTTAAATAATAGAAGCCAAGCCTATGAGACCTATAGCAAAAAATTTAAATTTTTAATGGATTTGCAAAACAAAAATCAAGAACACATAGATCTGGAAAGTGTACGTAATATTATTGATTATTATCCAAATGACGTAGACGAACATTTAGTGAATGAGTGCATTCAGTTAAAATCTTACTTACTGCAGTCTAAGACAGAGTCTTACACCTCCTGCAGTGAAATTTTTTGGCTAATTTATGAAAAGAAACTTCTTGATGTTTTCCCAAATTGCTATGCCATCTTAAAGATTTTTCTAACGATGCCGATCACTAGCTGTGAAGCGGAGCGTTCTTTCTCCAGGATGTCATATATAGAAAACAAATACAGGACAACAATGTCGAACAATCGACTAAATCATTTATCAGTTCTTTCGATAAATTGCGATTTAACAAAGAACCTACAGTGCGACGACCAAATAAAAGAATTTGCAGCACAAAAATGCAGAAAGGTTGTTTTATAATTTATATAACATAATCATTAATAATCTGTCAATTTATTTTGCAATAAATAATGTTTTAATAAATGAATAAAATATTTTGTTTTCCCATTCTCTTACTGTACTTAACATATATTACATACACCTACATCACTGCAGAAAACAGTTTCTTGTCAAAATAGCAATTAGTTGAGTAATTAGGTAGGGCCCTTAGGCAGTATTAGCCCAGGGCCCCACAAATTCAAGATCCGCCCCTGATCGTCGCTATTCAATTGAAACGTCAACGGAAAAATAAGGCACATTGTATAAGCGAGCGGGTTTCGTGATTTAAAAATAAAGGAAGCGATTTTCGTGATTTAAAAATAAACGAAGCGATTTTCGTAATAAATGTCAGCTATGTTAATTATAGTGAGACTGATGTTAACATAAGGCATATTATTATTTTTATTTTCATATATTTAACACCTAATAAATTAATTATAATTGTTTTTTAAAAAACGATTTAAAGTATACCTACATAAAGTTACATGACGTACTTTTTTTTATTGACCTAGTTCTTGAAAGTCTACAAGTTCTTCAAAGTGGTAGTGCCACGCTGTATACCTTCGGGTTACAGCCGAATGGGCCGGCACGCCCGGGGAAGTACCACTCTCTCACTTAAAATCGGCGTAAAGTGGTAGCTATGCTACCGCGTTTCGCCCGGTAAGTGAGAGTTCCGGAGGCCCAATCCCCCTCCCCCCCAAAACTTGATGGTTGTGCAGAATATGGTTAAATTACCCCAGGAGGGTACCACCAGCGACAGCGGTGGAGAATCCCTCTCTGGGCATCCATGCTCAGGACATACACTACCTGAGCAGGGATGCCCAGGCTGCCCTCCGAATTCTGGGGGGGGCAATTTTGCGCTCGCCACTGTTCGAGGCAAGCGGAGCAGGCATCATAAGGCAACCCCTACCACCCTCGCTGTGGACTTCTGCAACATAAGGGGACTCAACTCTAACCTCAACGCCGTTCACTACCATCTGGAAACGGCGAAGCCGGCCTTGCTCTTTCTAACCGAGACCCAGATATCTTCTCCTGCCGATACGACTTTTCTTTCGTACCCTGGGTACAAATTGGAACATTCCTTTGTGCCACGAGCTGGGGTATGCGTTTACGTCAGAGATGATATCTGTTCTCGACGCCTCGGCAGCCTTGAAGGACAGGACCTATCGATTATCTGGCTGCGTGTAGACTGCGATGACCATCCGCGAATCTATGCGTGCCTTTATAGGTCCCATAGCGGTAATGTCGAAACCGACCGACTGGTTGAGCACGTCCAATTGGCTACAGATTCCGTGCTGCAGCAGATTCCATCCGCAGAGATCATTATTCTGGGCGACTTTAATGCCCATCACGCTGAATGGCTCGGCTCACGCACCACCGATCATGCGGGTAGATCTGTTCTGGACTTCGCTCTAGCATATGATCTGACACAACTGGTCAACTCGCCAACGCGAATACCGGATGTGGAGGATCATACACCTTCCCTGTTGGACCTTCTGCTGACTTCGCATCCGGATGGCTATCAGGTTACCGTCGATCCCCCTCTGGGCTCGTCGGACCACTGTCTCGTCCGGAGTACAGTGCCGGTTATGCGGTACTCAAGGCCTCGCTTTGTTGGGTGCCGTCGAGTATGGCACTACAAGTCAGCAGATTGGGATGGGATGCGGTCTTTTTTTGCATCTTACCCATGGGGGCAGATTTGTTTCTCGCCGGATGATCCGAACGCTGCTGCTGACTCTGTTGCCGATGTGGTGCTTCAGGGTATGGAACTATTCATTCCTTACTCTGCAGTACCCATCGGTGGCAAGTCCCAGCCTTGGTTTGGTCGCTTCTGCAAAACGGCATCACGCCGAAAGTGGGAACGCTATCAAACCTGGGCTAATGCATCTGCGTCTCGTGATGTAAATACCAGCGCATTCAAAAAGGAATATAACTCTGCCTCTAGGTCCCTCAAAAACGTGATTGCTAGGGCGAAGACGGAGTACATTGGCAGAATTGGCGAAAGACTGGTGCGCCTCCCTTCAGGAACACGTGCGTTCTGGTCTCTCGCTAAGGCTGTCTTAGGGAATTTCTGTCAGCCTTCGTTTCCATCTCTGCACAGGGACGGTGAGTCATTGGCCCATACCGCGAAAGAGAAAGCTGATCTTTTAGGCTCTCTCTTCGCTTCGAACTCGACTCTGGATGACCAAGGAAAGTCTCCACCGACAATTCCGCGGTGTGATACCACGATGCCGGAGGTTAAATTCCGGCAAAGTGCAGTTCGCAAAGCACTTCTTTCCTTGGATATTCATAAGTCGAGTGGACCTGATGGCATCCCTCCAATCGTGCTACGGACATGTGCTCCCGAGTTGGCACCGGTCTTAACGCGTCTTTTCCGGCAATCCTACACATTAGGCGTCGTCCCGAACTCATGGAAGACAGCTTTGGTGCACCCGATCCCTAAAAAAGGCAACCGCTCAGATCCGTCCAATTATAGGCCTATAGCCATCACCTCCTTGCTCTCCAAGGTAATGGAGTCCCTTATTAACTGCCAGCTCCTGCGGTACCTAGAGGAGAATCAGCTGATTAGTGACCGCCAGTACGGTTTCCGTCGGGGTCGCTCAGCCGGTGATCTTCTAGTTTACCTTACTCACAGGTGGGCTGAAGCAGTTGAGAGCAAGGGGGAGGCATTAGCAGCCAGCTTGGACATAGCGAAGGCCTTCGATCGTGTATGGCACAAAGCGCTTCTTTCGAAGCTTCCTTCCTATGGGCTTCCCGGGAAATTATGCAATTGGATTACCAGCTTTTTGGCAGATCGGAGCATCAAGGTCGTTGTCGACGGTGCATGCTCTGACTTAAAATTCGTCAATGCTGGTGTTCCACAAGGCTGCGTCCTATCACCCACTCTGTTTCTTCTGCATATCAATGATTTGTTGCAAATCGGGAACATTCATTGCTATGCAGACGACAGTACCGTTGACACCTTATACACCGGCCGCGCTAATATTTCTCGGGAAAACGTCGAAGAGAACCGGATCAAACTTGTATCTGAAATCGAATCTTCGTTAAACGAAGTCTCGAATTGGGGCCGACTAAATCTAGTCCATTTCAACCCCAAAAAGACGCAAGTTTGCGCGTTAACCGCTAAAAAAACACCATTTGTCGTATCTCCACAATTTGAGAACATTCCGATAGCCGCTACAGGTAGTATCGGAATACTTGGCGTTGATATTTCGAGCCTCGTTCAGTTCCGCGGTCAATTGGAAGGCAAAGCCAAATTGGCTTCAAAAAAGCTGGGTGTGCTCAGCAAGGCGAGACAGTATTTCACGTCGGCCCATCGCCTAAAACTTTACAAGGCGCAAATTCGGCCTCACATGGAGTACTGCTCTCACCTCTGGGCGGGTGCTCCCCAGTACCAGCTCCTTCCATTTGACCGCATTCAACGTAGAGCGGCCCGAGTTATCGACGATCAAGCCCTTTCCGATCTCCTTGATCCTTTGGCTTTGCGTAGAGATGTTGGATCACTCTGCATCTTCTACCGAATTTTTCACGGGGAATGTTCCGAGGAATTGTTCGGATTAATCCCGGCTGCTGAATTTCACCTTCGGACATCTCGCCAAAACTCTAAGTTTCACCCGCACCACCTTGATGTCCGAAAATCCACAACAGCGCGATTTCTCAGACATTTTCTGCCTCGCACAACTACTTTGTGGAACCAGCTTTCGCCGGCGGTTTTTCCGAACCGATACAACATGGGAACCTTCAAGAAAAGAGCGTACTCCTTTCTTAAAGGCCGGCAACGCACCTGCAAGCCCCCTGGTGTTGCAGATGTCCATGGGCGGTGGTAGTCACTTTCCATCAGGTGAGCCTCCTGCTCGTTTGCCACCTATGCCATAAAAAAAAAAATAAAAAAAAAAAAAAAAAAAAAAAAAAAAAAAAAAAAAAAAAAAAAAAAGTTCTGAAGTATGGATGCTTTATATTGGTCAATGTGAGTTTGTCTGCCATTGAGTCTTTTTCTATCACGCTGAAGAAATGCGTTACGCGTTTTCCCCCTAAAGAAGTGGAGTTGAGTGTGCTGACTGGTGCCCATAGTATCTCTACGCTCAAGGACGTCGAAATACTCACTAAATAACTTCGAGTTCTCTTAAGTTAGCATTTGATCGATAACGCATGCTAACGTGGCATGTAGTAAGTTCAAATAGACAATCTGGTAGTAAGTCATCGCTCATAGACAATGAAAGCATAAATAAAAAAAAAAAGGCCCCGACGAATTGAGAACCTCCTCCTTTTTTTGAAGTCGGTTAAAAAATAACAACGAATCCTTACAATACCAATGCGCTGTCTTCTTTGACAGATCAGATGTTACATCCCTTGTAAGTGTGACATTGACTCATTCATCTTTCAAATTGGAAAGCAAGAGTACTGGATATTACTGTTTGTAGAATTGAGTATGTGGTACCAAACCTGGCTGGCACAAAGCTTACCACCAAGTTACACCCCTATCATAATTAGCACATAAAGCCGTTGATTCTGAGATTGAACTATCTTCAGTAAGGTGGGATTGCTGCTTTAGTGTATATGTGTTTAGGCACACAGTTGTATAATTATACATAGTAAACATATATTCGTTTGTTTTACTAAATATTCAGTATTTTCTAACAATAATTTTATTTATATTGATAACCGCTCCCGCGTGCTAAAGCGGTGTTCGATAAGATTTTAAACGTGAGAACATAATCAATATCGCAGTTGTTAACAGATGCTCACTGACCTTCTGGCCACATGCGCTAGTTTACGATACTAGAATCAACAACGCCAATACTCGTTATATCCCATAGGCACTTATACCAATATTGTAAAAACAAAATGCTCAACACAAGCTCAACAAGTTATGTAGTGTCTATTCTAAAAATAAAAAACAATTCGAACTAAAAAATTTCGAAATGAATGTCAATCCTAATTTTACCCCAAAAAATAAACTAAATTCCAAAACATATATAACGTATATATGGATTCAAATATTAAATAAAGATACAGTATCGTTTTAAGAAATTACGACATGTTTAAGGAAAGATTAAAAAGTAAAAGTATCCAGTACATAAAAGTTTAAATACCTTATGCTGAAGAGCTTCTATGCTGTTTGCTATGAATCTGAACAAATTTTTTGTTCACCATTCGTCACAAGTTTAGTGACTAAAGAAAAATTAGTTAAGTTCTAACCAATAACCCGTCTTATAAAATGGTATAAACACTAATAATACCAAATAATATAGCTTGGAAAATGAGCGCTCGAATTAAATAAGTGGTATTTAAATTATAATTTGACTATCGTATGTCTCGATATTTGCATGTGACCTTCTGCGTTACTTGAATGCTAATGGATATTAAATATACGTCGCTACCAACTAATGCAGCTCATTAATTTACTTCATCGTCTGATACCCACGGGCAAATATCAATGTAAAAAAAAAGTTTAAATAAAAATTCCTTCATAGTTTTGTAATTTATACCAAGAGGATGAAAATGAGGTTCTCGTCGAGACGATGTCTGGAAGGTAAGACATGAATGTACTCGCTAATTCAAAGGGGGTGATAACCTTCGTGATGTAAAGGAAAAATCAGACCGTCATACCGGCTAACAGCGTCACATAGTTAAAAACTTTCCCGAGCGAGACGATTTTGATATTCCTAATTAAGTTTACTTTTGCGCTATCACTTGGGGTTTCAAAAAAATTTAAGCTGTAAAAATAATACAGAATTTTCGAATAACTCAACGGTATTGTATGGCTTACATTGCAGCAGAAACAGGCTTAAAAATTTTAATCCCTCATCAGTCCAAATAAAATATAAATCATATCTATAATAATATTATAAATGTGAAAGTAACTCTGTCTGTATGTCTGTCGCTCTTTAACTGCGAAACTAATGAACCGTATCTGATGAAATTTCTTATAAAGCAAAACTTGAACTACAAGGAAGGTCATAATAAGCTAAGCTAATATTTTGCCCAACACATGACAACCAACCACTTAAAACGCAATTGAAGTCGCGGATAACAACTAGTAATATACTAAATTAACTAGGCACTTCTGAAACTTCATTTTTCATATTAACGTAGATCAGACACCTTTGGATGCTTCGGTAAGTACCTGCACGGAATAGCACGGCGGGAGGCGTCACCATCCTGCCACGAGTGTGGTGCGCCAATCGACACGGCGCACCACACCCTGAGTGAGTGTGCCGCGTGGGGTCCCCAGAGGCACTCCTTGGATGCGTCTATGGGCGGAGACCTCTCGCTGTCGAGCATCATTAACGAAATGCTTAGCAGTGAGACGTGTTGGTCGGAGATGCGCTCCTTCTGCGAAAACGTGATGTCGCAGAAGGAAGCCGCGGAGCGGGAGCGGGAGAATGCCGCTACAGACCCGCTCCGCCGTAGACGACCGGGGAGGAGGAAAAGGCGCTACGCGCACCTTCTCTCCCCGCCTGAATAGGCGCCGCAGGGAAAAGGGGGGGTCTCAGTACCCCGAGAATCCCCCCTAGGTGTTGGAGGCCAGCATAGGCGGGTCGACCGTCAGGGCGTCACGGTAGCATGCGTAAGCGATCCCGTGGCGCCCGCCGAAGGACGGAGAGGGTACCGCTGGTTTTTTAGTGGGCAAACCCGGTGGTCCTGGGTGCACTCGGCGTCCAGGAAACTGGGGAGTCCCACACACCCCCCCACTTCCATCACGTGGGGGAAGCGCGTAAAGCGTTTTTCCAGCGATAAAAAAAAAAAAAAAAAAAAAGATCAGACACCTTTTGGGAATATAGATTCTACCGAAAGGAACCGGTGAAAGTCAATAGTTAATTAAATATATAAGGGTTTTCTGTCAACGAATTCTCAATAGCCGTGTGGAGTTCGGCGGTGTCACGTTATTTACACACGGATATTCGTGTGGAGGAAAACGCATTGCTCCTGTTTTGTGCTCTATTCTGCTCTGCCTCCTTCGTGTTGTGTTGCCGCTCCATCGGGCTATGAGAATGAAATGATTCTCAGAGAGCACACCTGTACTGTGTCACGCAAATACTTGTTTTCTTAGTAGATTTCAAGTCTTTAGTCGAATTTCGATCAGGTCATTGTTACGAGAACTGGCACCAAAATATTCCTTGATGTCTTAAAGGTTGATCGGTCGTATCCGCGAACGACATTTTCTACAATAAATAACTTTAAAGCTTATTTGCATAATACCCAGTTTACAGAAGAAACTTGACGAGATATCTCCGTATAATTTTATTACCAAACAGATTAAGGGAGTTATCCTATTTTGAATTCGAATTATGAATGAAAGAGTCGTTTTCCAAACATAAGTCCAAAAACGTACAAACTTTGCTTTGCGTCACAGAAACTCATATATTTAATTTTGAGAGTTTTATTTCTGTTTAGGAAACGTCTGGATATTTCGTCGCCTTAAAAATAATATCCATTATTATAATTGGTCTGGCCACACGTGCCGCTTCCTTTGAAATAGTTTTATGTCCTACTGGATTCCGGAGTCGAGTGCAACGCTAACAAGGAAAAAATGGACAATTTGACGTTTTGGAATTCCTGTATTTCATTTTAAGTATTTAATAATGAAACTAAATACGGAACGCTGTAGATGATTCTTTAAGTTCAGGTTAAAATGATTTCAAGGAAGAGTCGTTTGTTAATTTTCGGCCAATAATGGACTGCAACACATTAATTTCATCATCAAACATTTTTTCGAAATTGCACTTTTACTTATTTAGGCAATCATACAGTATTTTCAACGTTCGTACCTATATTATTAATAATATCTGAATTTTTGACAGTATTCAAATAATTTTAGCTTATTCTATTTTAGAAATGTTGATTTTTATAAGGTTTAGAATAAATTGCGTTAAAAATATTATCGGCGAAAACCTCATTCGCTTAAAGCCATAAATTATTTTTTTATCATGAGTGTTTTAATGTTTTATTTTCTGGAATTTCTGCACCCACGTCGCAGTGCCGCGACGAAAACTTTGGCATTTATTTCGGCAAATAGTAATTAAAATGTTTCAAAGGAACACGCGCCGCCATCGCGAGTGTGGGGTACAAAAAAATCGACCATCGACAGCGAAACGCTTTCAGACTTGTGACTAATTACCCTTAGTTTTTCGTCTCATTAAGATAATATGAAGAAATATTAAAGGTAGGCACCACAATATTTAATACCTACAAGTTCATATATAGATTTTGTTAAATTCAAAATATGTATGAAATTTAAATTTAACTTCCTCTATCCAATATAGAATTCCCGCGGCTTTGCCCTCTATGAAGGGGGACGCAGGTGTAGATGCCCTTCTTTGTACCCCTGATAGCGTGTATGCAAAATTTCACGATGATCGATTGAGTTGTTAATGGGTACGTAAAAGCGTAACAAACAAACAAACTTTAACATTAATAATATGAACTAGAATAGAAGTACATATTACACTTACTGATAGTATTAGTAAAACAACCAGAAGTTCTAAAGAAAATACTTGAGAAACGACGACAGGTACACGCAATGTTATAAAAAAGTCTTGACTACTACTGAAATGTTAAAATGTACACAAACGAGTTGCCTTAATTTTATCATCCATATAGATATATTATTTCCTCCAGTATCTAAGACGGATGAGACACTGCGGTTACATTAAATGAACCCATATTAATTAACCGATAAAATATGTTAATAAAGCTCACTAAATTGAGTGCGTTCGCGATCTGACGCAAGATAAGGTAGCCATATTTTTAGAACGTGTAAATATTACGGAGACTTCTTCTACAATTATACTGTATTGATTTTTTTTTTATAAAATGAAAACAAGTTTATAATACGAAATAGAAGCTACCGGTAGAAGGTAGTTCTTATAATAAACTACGTAAGACATATATGTGTACCAAAACGTGTTATAGTTTATTTCAAATGCAAAACAACTTTATTCAAGAAGGTTTTTACGACCACTTAAGAAATTTCAATCGATAAGATTACGTTAAATGTAACGCTACTACTCATTCGAATTTAAGATTCCACTGAAAAAAAAAGGATCAGAAACACAGTGGATACTATTTTTCATTAATTAAAAGATGTAATATATTATCTATTCTATTATAAAAACTAAAGTGACTCTTTCTGTTTGTATGAGTCTGTATATTGTTCTTTTACGGTCAAACCACTGAACTCAATTTTATGAAATTTCATATAGAGCAAGTATGTACTTCAAGGAAACAGGACCAACTCCTTAACAACAACAACAACAGCCGGTAGATTCCCACGGCTGGGCTAAAGGCCTCCTCTCCCTTTGAGGAGAAGGTTTGGAACATATTCCACCACGCTGTTCCAATGCTGGTTGGTGGAATACACTTGTGGCAGAATTACTATGAAATTTGCCACATGCAGGTTTCCTCACGATGTTTTCCTTCACCGCTGAGCACGAGATGAATTATAAAGACAAATTAAGCACATGAATCAGCGGTGCTTGCCTGGGTTTGAACCCGCAATCATCGGTTAAGATACACGCGTTCTAACCACTGTGCCATCTCGACTCTTAAGCAAGAAGAAACGGCATAAATCTCGCAAAGTTGGTCTTTTCCAGTAAACAGATTTACAATGCTATTTTTTAACAATAATTAGTAGATTAGAATTTTGAATGTAAAGTCGTGCTTCATTTATTGAATTGTTTAAATAAACTTATAAGTAACCAACATTATTCTGATCTCAAAAGACAAATAAATCGATATGAGCTAACACACCGATATGTTTATTACAATAAACACATACACACACCATTACAATAAAACGAGAACTGTTGTTCGTTGTTTTGTACGCTGATTAAAAACGAAATTATTCTAGATTTTACGTAAATGTCAACTTTTTAAAAGAAATTTATTTTGTAATACAAGATACATTTAACATAGCGATGTGTGGATACATTAAAATGTGGAGAGTTGTTCAATGCTTCCGTTAATATAATATTCAATACTAGTTTTCGCCCGCGGTTTCGCTCGAGTTTTGGGGGTTGGTTGTCACGTGTTAGGCAAAAATAGTAGCCTATAATCTTTTTTGGAGTACAAACTTGCTTCATACAAAATTTCATCAAATTCGGATTACATTTTTATTTCAACTGACTGTTTTAGATTGTTCATTTATACGACAAAAAATAATAATAAATTTGTATTTTTTTGTGTCGTTGTCATCCTACATTGGTAACTTAATCACTGAGGGATGGCCAATTAGCGTCGCGGGAAACTCGCTATCGAGTTTCGGAGTTTTTGTATCGCCATACCGACGAAACTCTAACGATGCAACAAACGTATCCGACACAATGACTTTCCGCTGAATTTATCTTTTTATGTAACAATTGTGCCACTCCTGTTTCCTGTTGTTCCAATACGCGCGTGAAAATGTAAACTATTGGAACTGTAGCTAAACTAAACTGAAAGGATTATTTTCAATACAATAAAACCGTCGAATTTTAAAATGTAATGAATTCATTTTTATTGTTTGAAGTTTCACGCGCATACGTCATTTCGCTTTTAATGTGATTATGGATACTTATATATTTCAACATATATCGACTTATTGGGTTAACGGATTGAAACCTTTTAAATATCAAAATATTTTAATAACGGCTTATTTTTACGAAATTCAGATAAAACGGGTTAAAAGTCCACTTGAAAATGTCATTGATAACGATAAAGGAGGACATGATCAATCATAGGTGATAACACATACCTTGTACATTGTAATCGAAGATACAGAAAACCGAACGAAAATAATAAAAAAAATTGAATTTGGATTTTAAGCTTTATTTTAAGTTTATACAGTTTAATTTAACTTGGACTTTTAACGCAATATAAAATGTGCATTTGTTGCCCCTTGTACGCGGCCATTGTGAATATAATTGTAGACACGTCGGCGACATAGCTATCAGCGTTTTGTTTCCATAATATACACAATATATTTGTTGAATATTATGTCAGTTTCTTTTGTTATATTGATAGATTCGAAAATCGAATGATATTTTACAATAAATTAATAATTAAAATACAAGCTCATACGTCTGTATAATTTCTTGTCTATGCTGTTGAACGAGGAGGAGGAGTTGAGGAGTTTCAAATAACAAATTTTCCATGAAAAATTTAAACACCGTAGAATAAAAGAATATGGTTTTAATTTCAAAATTTGACCTAAATATCGAGATAGCGCAGTGGTGAGAATGCGTGTATCTTAAACAATGACTGCGGGTTCAAGTGAAGGAAAACATCGTAAGGAAACCTGCATGTGTTAAATTTCATAGAAATTCTGTCACATGTGCATTCCATCAAGCCGCATTGGAACAGCGTCGTGGAATATGTTTCACAAACTTTCTCCTCAAAGGGAAAGGAGGCCTTAGCCCAGCAGTGGGAACTTTACAGACTGTTTTTGTTATTAACCTAAACAACCAAACCAACAGGAATGGTTTGCTTTTAGTAATTAAGTATTTAAATCCAAAACCTCATCCCAATGATAATTTTTCGAAATACATGTGTAAGGATTGCTAATGACACCGCCACGCCGTACAAAACAGAAGAATGTCTTGACATTTTAATCATCGCATAATTTATATCGCTATAAAATAAAGATGTCTGCGGCCAAAAGTGGTTATATAAATTATATAATGTTTCAAATAAATTATCAATACACGATGAGAAAAATATATTATTTGCTAATTAGTACGAGGATTTTGATGAATATTGAACGCAGTATTCTGAAATTATTTTTACACTTATAAAATACTTTTAATTATCTCTTTAACTATTGCAAAATACATATATTATATTGCAATATATACAATAGTGTTAATAATAATTTGTTTCGTGAGGAAACCTGCACAGTCCAATGAATTTCGGACACTGTATATCCGTACTAACTACAAAATTTCTCCTAAAACTTGAGATAGGCTTAGGAATGATTAAAGAGGCGTATTTTCAAGGTATTATAATTTAGTAGTTTTATAATCATAAATCAAGGAATAGATTGACGTATTAATTTTGATACATAACATTTGTTCCCGATTTTGTCTCTTGGAAAACAGCCAGTCACCTGCGCATATGCCTTTTGAATAAAGATGAGAATCCTGATGCCGCTTGAACTCAACTGCTAAGATCAGATTGGCAGGAGCCGCATTGCGAGTCGTTTAAGCAGAAAAGTGTTTGGTAGAAATGCAGCGTTTCCAACAACTAAAACTCGCTTGTTACTGGAAACATTTCCAAGATTACATTTTGCTATCTTGATTTTAGGTGTTGGGTTAGGTTAGGTTATAAAATTCTTCCATAATATATGTCAGAAGAAAGCTCATTTTTAAAATTTGACTAATATCATTAAAACAAATTGACGTCATCTGTGGTCGAAGAGTTTTTACGCCGGTTTTCATGGGTACACCACTCCGAGCTCTCGGATTCGATTCCTGGCCGAGAAGTAGAAGAAAAAATCTTGGGTCGGTTTTTGTGGTGTCGTCGTTACTTCTGATTTTTAATAACAAAAGTGCGTTAGCTACTTACATTGGGATGGTGTATATATTTAGGACACGTCTAATTATGTCTAACAATTCTGTGTTGTTTAGTTGGTTGTATAGTTATTTATTTAATGAACGCGCAAACGCCTAACACGTTATGAAATGACAGATGTTTTCGGAAACGTTCAAAGATAGAACGTGCAGTCACCGTGACATGTGCGATGAGCGCGTAGGTGCCTTAAATGCACTCGACCATGGAGAGACTGATAAAATACTTAAACTCGTCCCCTTATATCATGTTCGCAGCTTGACATATATATTCGTACGGCGTTTAATTAGGGAAGCGTGTTTGGCTACTTTAAATAATTTTCAATAATTGACACTTGAATGAGTAATTAAAACCAAATACGGTCTTGATTTGTCGCAATGGATTCGATAGCTCGAATTGCGTATTTCGACTAGGAAATTCTAGTTCTTTTTTTTTAGTTTAAATTCGATTGAAATCTTTTTTTTTTTAATCTTATTGTTTTAAAAGACTATATGTAAACAAGAGGAGTTTATTTTCCGATAAGTGGGAGAGAGTATAATAACAAAACCGTGACACTCCACTCCTACACGAAGCTTAAAGGTTATCGTAATCCTACATAAAAATATTGGAAATGTTTTGAATGATAATAAAACCAAAATCTCTTCGACCGAACGAATGACCTTGGAGGCCGGCCTTCTAAGAACCTACACAAGAAATAAAACAACAAAACGGTAAGTTGATTGAATGAGAAATATAATAATTCTTCATGGTCAGACGAAGAACTTAAGAAATGCTGATTCGCGCCATAACAATAAATACCTTAAGGTGTGTTCGCATAAATTTTTTGTTCTTAAAAAACATGTTTTTTTTAAGTAATGTTTTTTTTTTTTCTAAGCAGCATGCGTGTAAATGCTATTGGTAAGCATTTTTATTTCCAGTACTTGCAACCCGCCCGGCCTCGCACGGATGCAATGATATGACATAACAGTAGAAACTTTTTAAACTATTATCAGTGTTTCTTTACTCAATTTTCCATGATCACTCTATCTATAAAAAAAAACCGCATCAAAATCCGTTGCGTAGTTTTAAAGATTTGTATACACAGGGATATAGGGACAGAGAAAGCTACTTTCTTTTATACTATGTAGTATATACAAATCATAGTGGTTTAATTTTTGAGCGTATTTTTGAATATTGTTTGATTAGGATGCTTACAGCTAGCACATGACTACACCTTCCGAGCGTACTAGTGTTTTGAATGCACACAGCGTATTTTAATTAGTGTGTTATATCAATTCCCTCAAGGCTTTATATAAAGTCATAATATTTATGTAACATGTTAAATATTTCCAACCTATACTCTAAATCGGTATTTAGATCAAATCATTTGTCAAAACTAACATTAAGTGGGCAGGAGTGCTGGACACCTTCAAAATTGCCTAATTACAAATTCTCCATATTCCTATCATTAGATTTGATTGATGGCCGGGTCTCGTGATTTATTGTTACTATTTGAAATTAGTTATCACTTGTCCTAATTTGGGTCTCATAAGACGTTTATGTATTTTTATATTGTGCATCTTAAGAATTTATGACATTCGAAAACATGTATGAACAGACATTTTTAAAAATGCCTGTGTTGTTTTAAGCATATACATCGATATTTCGTGAAGTGTCGTACACTAGAAAATGATTCGAGATCGTAGCACAAATAATTTTACAATATCACATTATCGAGCGATCGCAGAGCGGTACGCCTACACAACCGTTTTTTATAAGCAAGCCAATTCGGTCTTGATTTCTCAAAAAAAATGCATAAAAATGAGAAGAAATTATACAAAGGTGGGTTTATTCTATCGGCAAGTCACGACAATTCCATAGAGCCGTCGCCCGATCTGTCGGGTGCAGTCAGATGAGGGAGGGGAGCTACCGCGTCACTCGGCAACGACGCCGGTCAACCCGGTCGCGGTCGGTCGGCACTCGGCGGTTCAGTCTGTCGTTTGAACGGTACGCGTTCGCGCGTTTTCGATATCCATCGCTATCGGACTTGTATGTTGTGTTCGAACGGAACTTAGAGCAAACCTGATAGTGAGGATCGGATTATTTGCAGTGTATGTGACGTTCAATGACATCGGATGTGGATTTTGAGTGCTAACATCAATATTTAACTTAACAGTTCTAAAAACACGAGCCGATGGTCCTTTTGAATAGTAACATGAAAATTAATGGTAAAGTCCTCTTGATATTTGCATGACGAAATTCTGTGTTTGTTTTTTAATACTTTATTTTTATATACGGATGATCTGATCATCTTGGCTTGCACGACGCACGTATAAGTAACTCATACTTATAATAAAATACGCAAAACATTGTGCGTAAAAGTACATATACCTTTCGTATAATTTATTATAATTAAAAGCAATTTTATACCGTCCGGACCACCGAAATGGCCAAGACAATAGTAGATCTTACGATTCTCATAACAGACTCTCTCAATTTAAATAAGAGTTAGTTTGAACAATTGATCATGGTGCATTTATAAGTCGATATAGATATATGAATAGAGGCTGTGTGTGTGACCCTGTTGCGCCTACGGGACCAGCCGCTGTGGGTGGACGGCATAGTTTCCGAACCGCCTAGAGAACGACAGTGGGTGTTTGAATGGAGCCAGTTAATAATAATGGTGAGATTTAATCACCGCCATAAAGGTTACACAACAAAAGCTACAAGCATGTTTGTAGCTCGATATGTAGAAGAGAATCCTTTGAAATAACATTTACGAATAGAAACTAACAAAAAGCTTTTAGGTAGAAAATATTGGCTTATAGAAACAGTAGGCACTAATCATTAATATATAAGAGCTTAACTTGAAAATGTCCAATTATCAAGTCGAATATTAGAAAATTGGCGTTTGATTATAAATATTTATGATTGATATATAGGTGGCAAAGAATCCATACGATGTACCTCGTCCTGTGTTACCGAATCTATTTCGCACATGTCGCCCAGCAGACCTCAGATGTCGATTGACAAAAAACAGAACGCTTCTTGCTCGCACATGTTGTGGTTCAAATTCGGACCGAACTATATAAAAAGAGTTATCTACACTCATGGGTATATAAATCAATCGACATAATTATATTTTATTTATTCTAAACGTCACAAAAAAACGTAAATTGAAAAGGGAGAGGAAATCTAATTAAATAATGTATTACGAAAAGGTAACCCTGTTATTACTAACGCATCTGGTGTAAATGATAAATGCGTTCGTCGGGCAAATAATAAAAAAAAAATGTTTTAAAGAGAAACCTGCACAGATTGAGGCAGCACGTGGGCCGACAGATGCGCGAGCGCATCCGTACCCACCATCTTTGACTTAAACACTTCCTTTTATCTCAGAATCTCGATAACCTCGTATGCAGCTGAGATATTCTGTTCATTATTATGCCGTTAAAACCTTTTTTTTGCAGTCGATATAATCTTATTCTAAAGGTGTATTGTAGTTTGGGTGTAGTGACTCTGAAATACAGTGCAACCTTGATTTAGTGTATTATATTCTCTAAGTTCAAATGAGGCCAAGTCCGGCTCGAAGGACCGAGTTTTTCCACTGATTACGATCGTGCAGTTGTCGCCATTTATGGCAACCTGCGCCCGCCACGGTTAAGTATTGACAACTGTGGGATACTCGACATCAATATGAAGCTCTCTCTGATAGCTATCGACTTTTCAGAATTTTACATTTTTTATATACGGAATGACAAATGTCCATAATAGTTTTATAATTTCACTATTTTTTTTTCCGCATTATTCTTAAACGCACGTAAAACAAATTATGGTTTTAAATTGTATTGCTAACATTGTATTCAACCACTTTGCCTAAGTTCTGAGTAAGAACGTGTAACACAATACGAGTACGCTTATTTCAAAACGGGATTGGCGGCAACTTGGTGTAAGCACGTTGTATTTGCAAGCTCTAACAAAACTTAAACAAACCGAACTTGTAACAAACTGCATATTGTTAAATCGTGTTTGAATAATTGTCGAGCTATTTACCTATGAATATTAATGTGTAGTCGATTTATTAGTGGATTTCAGTGAATTCACAGCCACACATGATTTTATGTGTATGATAAAATGTATTTTTGCATACATTAAGACTAATAAGCGCGTGCATTCAATCCGATGTATAAAAGTAGTTATTTATTATTCCTAAAGTAGAATTACAAAACAGCTCCCCATTATTATGGCGCGCGCTGGATTGAGTTAAAAAATAACCCAATCACAAACAATGGCACGTTCCTACCACCTGCCATACAGCTGCCCGGATTTATAACTGTCAGTTATAAAATATTCCCCTGAAAGCGAGTCGGTAAATGACCAGCTGATGCTTAATGCTGAAGTTTACAACAAGGAGGGAGAGGAATGGAAAAATAATTATAACTAATTAAAGACTATGTAACATTAAACAAAATGGTAAAATATGTTTACTACTAGTACTCGCCCGCTGTGTTTTAGGGTGCCCTTTGTCATGTGTTAGGCAAAAAAGTAGCCTATGTCGAGTGGAGTTCATGGGTGCGTGGTCAGCGGTTTTGACGTGAAAGAGCGACAGTCAGACAGAGTTACTTTTACATTTATAATATTATTATAGATAACATGAGATGTTTACTTGACAGTGACGTCATTTAAGCTGATGTTATAATAAAATGTTATGACATTGTCGCTACAAAAATAAAATCCGTATTTGAATGGTGTTAATTGGTTATACGTGTCTGATCAATTCAATAACTCGTACTCTTCGCCGAAGACGATCGTGATTGTGATTCAATTTGTTTTTTTTGCATACTTCCGTATTTTGAGTCTTTAAATGTAATGAGATACCTAATCCCGTTACTAATAAAATTATAAAAAACTTTTAATTTTGTACATTTATTTAAATTTGCGTTATGTACCCATTGCTAAAATTTATCGATCGATATCGTATCATTGATTAAATTTTCTAATTTGGTGAGTTTGCGATTATTTTTAACATTGACCGCATTTATCATATCTGGTCGATTGTTTATCTAGAATGACGCAAATTAAGGAATGTTTTTTAAGTATGCGTTGGTGTCATTAATTGTTATGAATATGTTTATTTTTTCGATTTTCAATATAACGAACTTTCCGCATTTGATCTTTAGCCACCGTAACACGATTCAGATTAGATGTGTATGATTTTTTTAAGTTTTTTTTCTAATGAAACATCGTATGGTACGTTGAGAGTAAAATTTCAAGGTCAAATTAAAGTGCAACGTTTCTGACGCATAATTGTTTCACTTATGTCGTTTGTTATTCTGTTTTATTTTAGCTATTAGGTAATTTACGAAATGTCTACTTTATTTTGAAAAGGATATTGATAAAGATATGTTATAAAGAAAGTCTCATTCGAATAGCATTTGTATAAACTAATTTCATAATAAAACATAGCAGCAAAAACATGTAAACGTACGTTCACATCCCAACATAATTAATCCTCTGTTTAGACGTAATGTCCCTCCGTCTGGAAGGAAATAGGGCTGAAAATAAATCGCTCTTACTCCGGGGCTACACTAAAATAGTCGATCGCTACGCCTTCCATTTCTCTAGGACCATTACCATATCCTGCGCTACAATATGTTAGTTGGATTGAATGTATCCGTTATACTTAAACGGAACTTACTTAATGCACGCGAGACATTAATTATATGTAGTTTCATATCGAAAGTCTTAAGCAGTAGTTTTCATTGAAAGTCATTTGTAATCTTAATTTAAATCAATGTCTTCTACAAGATTATGAAAGAGAAAAATTACTTAATTGTAAATGCAAACATTTTAAAATTAGAATTTCGCGAGTCGTTTTATCAGGTTAATCGTTGCGACAACGCTTTTTATCTTAATGTCTAATGACGACATTACAAAGGTATAGTACGACACAACTTAGATGTAGGATCGGCAAATTTACACAACCAATAGAAATAGCTCCGTATCGCGCCATTCGATGTTATTCGTCGCTATAGATTCTCGCGTCAGTTCAACACGAGAAAGCAAGTGCATGTAAATCGACGCGTCAAATTGACGAATATATTAGGTCATATGATATTACAAGTTATTACGTTTGTGTAACGATCATATTCGCATAAGAACTAAATATTGGTAATTTGGGACAGAGTACTTAATTCGGATGGGTTCGGTTTTACGAATTTTGCCGATGCTACATCTGAGTTGTGTCATAGTATACATTGATGCAATAACAGTTAATTACGCTACGGAAGGTAATTTAGTTCACGCCAAAGCGATACAATATTCCTATTATGTCGCATGACTCGTATTATTGTGGTATGACGAGGGGTGACATTAGATCGTTAATCACTCCATTCTTCCTAAATAAATTTTTGATTTTCAATTTGAATGGCCGCGGTGATTACTATATCCAATACCCTTGATAAATGGTAAAGGGTTAATTAATGCTTCGCACGTGATCCGTGATTTGACGTGACGTGTCGTATTCGATAATGGATGCAGTCGGGGGCGTACCTGTGATATATGCCTTTAATATCCGATGCTCCGGATGTGTAGGACTTTTTTTTGAAATTTTCGAACTCTCGCGTTGTGCTTTGAGTTTTTTTGTCGTGAAGCCATTTTGTTTGGAGTTAATTTTTGATGAGCATATTGAGTAGTCATAGCAGATGTTGCGTTTTTTAGGTAATTTCCTCCCCTTTCGTACCTTTTTGGGTTTGTTGTTGTTTTTATCGATGTTTGAAAGGTGAACTTGCTTAAACTATCTTCCTCTTACCATTTCCGTTGTAGATTTAACTTAATAATAATTTATATAAAAAAACTTATTCTTTTCAAATTTAAATTCAAAGCAAACTGTTAACATTTGCGTAAAACAAATGAGTACAGAACCATGACCAATAAAAACTGACTACGAATCTAAGATTTCGTTTTAAATTAAATGCTCAATAATAACTTTAAAATTTTCAAAAGTAACTGATAATTTTTAAATTTAGAATAACAGCAAACTATTAATATTTCTTCTACGTAAAACAAATGAATACAGAAAGACCTGACCAGTACGAACTAACCAATCATCTAAGATATCGTTTTAAAATAAATGCTCAATATATCTTTAAAATTTACAAAAATACCTGGTAATTTTCAAATTTAGAATAACAGCAAACTATTAATATTTCTTCTGCCAAGAACAAATGAATACAGAAAAACTTGACCAGCCAGAATTGGCCGAACCTAAGATTACGTTTTAAAATAAATGCTCAATATAACTTCAGACTATCATTCTGATAAGCGTACCTTTATCGTGTTTAAAGTAAACACTCGCGTATCTCTCGGATTTGCTCGACATATTTACGACATACACTTATTATTACTCGTTACTTGCTCAGTTGCTTATCCAGGTCACTTTCTATCTCAGTTTTCGCCAATCTCTAGTGACTGCCACATGACTAACTTATGCCTACAGGATTAGGACCTAGGGCTCATTGGGTTCCTATTATATTAGTGAAATATGTATTTTAACTGAAGACATTAATATAATACAATAATACAACAATCAAAATTAAAAATAGTTTTTATATTATAAAAAAAAAAAAACAAAAATTTCAATTATTATAACCAAAGACTTAAACATAAAAAATATTACAATTAAAATAGTTTTGGATATAAAAAAAAAAAAAAAAAAACAAAATTTGTAATTTAAGAACACTCTCAAAATAGAATTTCATTTGAAAATAGAATTGTTTTTTTTTCTTTCCGATCGAAGAATACAACTTTTCTTATCTGTTCGCGTTAATTATCATCCGCTTGTATTCACAAATATAATCTAATTTGGTGTATTCATTCTTACATTAGTCATCTCACACACTACTAAGACTTATTTCGATTATTTAAAGTGGAGGGGTGTGCCATCCGGGGTGAATAGATGTAAATAAATATTGCAGTAAATTAAGAACTTAATTAGGAATATCTTTGAAACGACGCTTATATATTTGTTTATGATATTGTTATTTTTTATTGGATAGGTAAATAATGAACCATCTCATAGTAAGTGGTCACCAGCAGTGGTGGTAGACCATGGCGTTGTAAGAAATATTATCCATTCCTTATAATGACTAAGTTATGTACCTACCCTGTGCTGTAGTTACACTAGCTCACTCACCCTTAAAGAAGTGACGATGTGGTAACTATACGGGTTTGCATTAAGCCCTACCACCAATGAAGTCAACGCCATTGCCAACGCGTTATTCCCAAATTCTTGTTTATGGTTTCACATGTTTTTAGGCTAATAATATCTCATTCGTATATTTGCATACTACGTAAAAGTGAAATTAAAATGAAAGCAAAATTTTAAAACTGTAATTAAAAAAACATATATTTAAAAACTTGTTCATAACGTGTTTAAAGTAAAAAGCGCGGATAAGATAAAACTAAGTACCAAATAATAGTTTAATGGGTTAGTACTAATGACAGAGTGTGTTAGTCTGTATTCTTGTTTTTTTTTTTTTAAGTATAAGTAGACCCCTCTTTCCCAGTGGGCACTATGGGCACCTTGATCGATAGGGATCCCAGGTCAAATAAAAACGTTTGCACATTTACAAAATAAAGATTTTGATGTTTCTAAATAATGTAATAAATCTGTAACTAGGTATTACAACAAAGTATTTTTTATTCGCAAATTAAATAATAATGAAAGTTAGAGGGACCCCATTATCCTAACAAGCCCAAGGCCTCCAATAGGTTGGACCCTGAGAATAAGTCCGTAAATTCTCAAATATTTAAAATTGTCACATTTATTGTACTAAAATAGTTTATTTATATTTCGAAAAAGAAGAGTGACAGCTTATTTAAATTTTGTAAACAATAATTGTAGCAGCAATTATAATTAAAATAATTAAAAGCGAATCATTATTGTCTCAAAACACTACAAAATCATCGATCATGCAAAACAATGTACGAACATAAATGTTATTCATTCAATTAGCATAATTTAATTTATGAAAGTACTTAATGTAATCGCGGAACACACACATTTGCATAATTTAAAACGCAATTAAAAAAAAATAAAAACAAATCTTATCCATTCATTTCTGAGAACGTTCTTCCGTAATCGCTAAAATCTTCACGGTTAATTTATTTTCGAGTTACATATTAAGTTGACGTGAATGCAGTTCTTTATCTCGTACCAAAAATGTAAACATGAATTTCAAACGAGTACAAGTCTGTAACAGAATACGAGGCTGTCTAAAATTTTGCTCTCCATCTCATCGCCCTCAAGCGCTCAGGGATATTTCGGCGAAACGTGTGACGAAATTGACACGCCGCAACATCAATCTTTTACGAAACGTAATATTTCATTCGTTTAAATTTCTGGACCTAAGAGTTGCTTCACATTAGTTCGCGTCGACACTTTTGTCGCTTTCGTGTCTTGCTCCTCACTGTATTGTCGTCTCGTTCTCACACATGTATCAATAGCTCGTCACTAAATAGATCGTGATGCTAATTATATACGATACCAGACAATTAAATCGTGCCAGAACCTCCAGTAAATGTGTCTCGGTCGATAGTTTTATCGGATCCCATTAAAGCGCCATCGGAATACATACGTCAATAAGCCTGCGACGCATTTGTCGCTTAACGTGTCCAATCTAATGTGAAACAGCTCTAAAACTCTAAATTAGACGTATTTTACTTAATAAATACAATCGAGTCTTTAAATGTTTTGAGATATACGTTTAAAAAATATTCAAAGTGTTTAAAAATGGAATATAATTAAATTAATCATTCGATCAGATTATATTTTTATCTCGATTTAATGTGTTTGCACTTACATAACGTTCAACATCACGTAGTTGTGGAAGTAATTCGCAAAAGTTTGACCCACTTCATTCCGTGAGGCATTAGTCAAGGTTCCGATTTTCGTTAGCGGCCATATCTGGTCCAACTGACAGTCGGTGTAATCTCGACGCCATATAAGTCTACAATTAGCTGTCATACCCATTTTCTTTGTGCACGTCCTGACTGTTTAATTGTACGTCTGGCTTTGTTTTTGTTTCATTCGATAACTGACGCTGTAACATGTGTTCAGTTCTTTGTATTGTTTCTTTTGACTGATTGGGGACCTGGGAACTTGCGGATAGAGAATGGATGAGTAATTACGAATATTTAGAAGTTCTAACGCGTTATTGCTTTAGCTAATTCATTAATATATATTTATAATTAGTGCCATGACTTTGTCTTGTTGTCGACTATGTCAAGATAGTAATATTTATATCACAATTAAGCAAACGTGAGCCTCATTTTAAAGGACATCAGATACAAAATCTTTAACCATTTGTCAGCGCAGCAGCTAGCTATAAATCAAGTGAGTACTGCTTCATTTAAATGAGAAAAACATTTAAACAAAGTCACCGGTAGGCGCGAGTCGTAATATATCTCTCGGGGAGATAAAATATAAAATGCATTTCGCGGTCAAAAAGCACTTACGAGCGTTGAAGAGTTACAAGTGCGTGCATCATAAACTATATTTGCTTGAAGTGTTTAAATCTACCTCGGTTGGTTATAAATTATTGGAATTATCCAATTATATTATATTCTCTGTAAACTGTACTGTTTCCAGTATTCAAAGCTTCCACTCGATTACTTATATTTTTATGAAGTTCTTAAGTAGTTAGTTGATGTTTTAGCTCAAAATAATACAATTCTAAGTATAATAGACGATGCATAATATCATTAATTATGAAGTTATTCAACCTCATCTCTCAAATTATACACAACTACAGAAGCTTCGGTGCATGAACACGATGTAGAACCAATCGATTCCCATTCAAAACAGTTCGAACTAATTTATGCCGCAGATAGTATCATCTACTGAATCATTTACATCACAATTAAACGTTTGTGTTGGCTTGTAATTTAATATTGTGACATGATTTATCATTTGAATCTGATTAACGAAGATATAAAAAACTTTGACGATATTCATGGTCGAGTAGTGTGAACACCGGTTTTCATGGGTACACCACTCCGTGGTCCCGGGTTCGATACCCGGCCGAGTCGATGTAGAAAAAGTTCATCAGTTTTCTATGTTGTCTTGGGTCTGGAAGTTTGTGTTACCGTCGTTACTTCTGATTTTCCATAACACGAGTGCTTTAGCTACTTACACTGGGATCAGAGTAATGTATGTGTTGTTGTCCAATATTTCTTCATTACATATTATAAAACAAAATCTCCTTCTCTGTCCCTATATCCCTATATATGCTTAAATCTTTAAAACTACGCAACAGATTTTGATGCGGTTTTTTTTATAGATAGTATGATTCGAGAGGAAGATTTTTGTATATAAAGCATGGACAATATAGTAAAGAATCACTGATAGTTTTAGAAGTTTGTAATGTGATGTAAATAAACAAATTCTGTAGTATATTTATTATAGTATTGCAACCGTGCGAAACCGGACGCGTCGCTAGTTATTTATATTATGTACTACATATATTTATATATATACTCTTCCAGTTCAATGTCACTTTGGTTATATCTTAAGTGAGGTAAGGTTCTAGGTCCGTTGACTCTACATTCTATCGTTGATCATCACGCATGCTTTGTTTTGTTGCGTGTTAGTGTTAATGATGTGGGTTCCACCGTAATTACAGGCATCGTAGACATAATACGGCCTTACGGGTCGCCTCGTCAAAACGCCTAGTGCTCCTATTTTGCAAATATTCATAATCAAAAGTAACCACTAACTATCAGGCATATAAAGAATAATGATCCCGAACAGATATTCCAACACCAATCCATACTACTATTGTAAATGCGAAAGATACTCTGTCTGTCTGTCTCACTTTCACGCAAAAACTACTGGACCGATTTATATGAAATTTGCTAGACAAATAGTCTAGAATCTGAGGAAATACATAGGCTACTTTTTAATTGGAAAAAAGTGTTGTAAGCAAAGAGGTCTTACAGGAATGTAATATTATAAGTTAATTTGTAAATATGTATATTCATACATTCCATAGAGCAAAACCGCGGGTAACAGCTAGTTTTAATATATAGCTACACATTTTCTTCCTAAACCTGATTTATTTGTTTTTTTTTTTAATGTTGTTCATAATTATTTTTATGGAAAAATTAAACCTGTCAAAAATGTTAAAATGCTCATTGCTTACTGGGAGGTCTTTACTAGAAGTAGATCTAGTTCTTAGCGATATATAATTTAAACTTTTTTAAACTCCAAATAGATTAACGGGCGATGAATTACTCTTGGACATACTTAATCAATTAATTTTAATATAAATCGACATTAATCTATTTTAAAGTCTTGAATATTAAACGATTGGAAAGCATACAACGGGAACGTATCTCGCCGCACTTAATAATAATATTGATAAACTTCCCGTGTGGTTTGTTTGATTAGTGAAAGTTATATTATCTAAATTAGTTTGCCAATTGCCTGAGTAAATTTCATACGAGTCGAAATATAATAGCAGTAATTACATGTGTTGAACGACTATTTCCGCTGTTTTCAATTCGATTATTCGAAAGCAAAAAACGCCTTTATTCATTATAACAATTTAAGGATGATAGTTCCGTTCATACTTTTAACAATCTAAAATACACGATAGGTATTTAACAAACATACCTATTCTCGAGCTGAGATGGCCCAGTGGTTAGAACGCGTGCATCTTAATCGATGATTTCGGGTTCAAACCCAGGCGAGCACCACTATATATATATATATATATGTGCTTAATTTGTGTTTATAGTTCATTTCGTGCTCGGCGGTGAAGGAAAACATCATGAGGAAACCTGCGTGTGTCTAATTTTATCGAAATTCTGCCACATGTGCATTTCACTAACCCGCATTGGAACAGTGTGGTGGAATATGTTCCAAACCCTCTCCTTAATGGAAAAGGAGGCCTTAGCTCAGCAGTGGTTAATTTACTGGCTGTTACTTTACTTTATTTTACTTTACCTATTCTCGAAGAAAATTAAAAATTGTATCACGTAATGTTCTTAGACTAATACGGAATTTAATTTTACCTTAACTCGTTCTAAGAGGCCAGCCTTATTACCGTAATGAGTTAAAGTGGGTTTCACAGCCATATAATTTATTCAAAATAAGAAACTGCGTAATTGCTACATATAACAAATAAAATTCATAAATAAAAACCAATCGATGGTTCCATCGAATATGTTATTAATAATTTACAAGCTATAATAAATTTTAACCATTGGAAATTTGATAGGAGCACAATAAAGGTGAGCCAGCAGTAGTCGACGGCCAATCCATCAAACGTCTTAGTACTATGGGTACAGTTAACCTGCCTCCAATCCAATCAGACTTTTTGCTCGATGTCAACGCCCGCTCAATAACTAGACGAGTGAATAGAATCACTTCGTAGACATATACAATCGATGCTAATAAAAAAAACATATTAATCCTCTCTGTTGCACAATCGAACCCTCGAGCGTAATTTTTTTGCACGAATTGTTTTTGCACGATACGCAATTATGTATAACGATTCTAATACATGTTCTAAATATTTAAAATGTCTATATTGATCATTGTCGGGCGCTTTTCGATAATGAAATATAATAACTTTCTAATTCGATTCGTCGTGGGATTTCCTTCGGACATGGTACACTCGTTACACTATCGACATCTGATTATCGGCACAATAATTATGGTCATGCCATGAAGCGTCCGACGTTTAAATAATCGCAAATCATCTTCGATCGGGCCGCTGTGTTCTCGGAAATGCAAATCGATATGCTTAAATACTATACTGAAGGGTCTTTAGAGAATCGATGGTGTAATATTCTCGTTACCACCTCGGTTCGTCGATCGCTAACGAGCCGCGCACGACGGCAACATGGACAGTGGGAGATTTACGGTTTCGTTGGCGAAAAAAAATACCGTTCGTGAACACTAAAACTTTTTGGAATTTTAAGAAGATCTTGTCAGACACGTATTGTTCAACTCCCTTAAACTTAAAAGAAGTTCCTCAAGAACAAGGGAATACTTAACTCTCTATCAAAGCCATCATGCTTTTGTCGCCAACGAATCCCGTTGAAATTAAAAAAAAATGAATGAAAAAGAATGAATTGGTATTTCATTAAAACAGATGTCCGATGGAGATAAATAAAGGCCCCATTCAAATTGCGCACTCGAAATGCAAACGAGTTGAGTGAAATTGGCAAAATTCTGGCAAACGACGCCGCACGGACGATACGGTGAAATTTTTCCTTTTCTCCAAATGGAATTGAAAATATTGTGGCATCAGACATGTATCGATATCTCAGAAGCGTAAAAAAGATCCTCACTAATTGAAATCGTTTACAGCTTGCATATTTGTCGAAGTCTTAAAATGAGTATAATTACTATTGCAAATACTATCAGTAAACTAGTACCAGTCTACTTACTATCTATAAGTGTAATGGGTAATAATATTTACATTATCATAACAAACTAAAGTATTATTAAATCTATTATGATTAGTGACTCCAAGTCATAATTTTTTCTCACTTCTACTGGGTCAACTTAGACAGTTCTTTTGTTTAAATAAATCGCTTGATGACATCATATATTATTGCTGAATGATTTACGGTTTTGTTGATGTGGCCTTTGTTGGAAGTTGCCTTGTGACAAGCGCACTCCCTCCGAACCCTGAGGGTATTTAGGATTATCAGACCTCACTTTCACCTCTGATGAATAACTCGAGCCCCCATCCTTGTGACTTGCCATCGACCTATACAAACCTTTTCTCTTTCATCGCTCTCTCCTCGTTGTTTACATGAAATTTCATTTCAAAACCCTCTCGTTAAAGTGTCAGTGTAATGGCGATCACGATGCTCGAGAATTTACTGCCTGTGTCGCCTCTCGGCGGATTCGGTACTCCATTCCGGTCGGCATTTCTGTCGACAGATGAATTTGTGAATTATCAATTTAGCAATTACGTATCGATACATGTATGTTATTACGGCTCCTTTGTATTACATTGCCCGAGGTTGAATTCGATTTATTAATGAATTGAGTAGGCGCTTTCTCTGGGGTCAGACATTGTTAGGCGTATGGTCACGCTAATGGAGTGCCCGTAATTCAGCGTCATCACTGTGCGGATTTCTCTGCTGATGGATAGCATGCGCCAGTCCCCCTGTCTCGTTAGCGTTTGTAATCGATTCTTGGTTTTTGTCGTTATTTGATTACGGCTTGCGTTTAACATTATCGCCGCTCGATGTTCGCGTCGCAATCTGTTAATCGAAAACGGCGATCGCGGATCGAGATTAACGACTCCCACTATGCTTACAGGAGATAGTTTTTATTGGTGCTGTCTATTAAATTAGTTAAGATTATGTATTTATGTTCTCATTTGATGTTGTCTTGCATTTTACATGATAATAAAAACTATCAAACATTTACCGCCGATACTGTTAAATTTACGTAAAATAAATAATTTAGTAATTTGATACGAGTTGCGACATAATCTTTATTGTTTATAATTGTGTATTGTTATAGATAAATGTCGGTAAATAAATGTCTTTGTTCCTTAGTCGTACTAACGGATACATTGATTCCAGCACGGCGTTTGACCCTAGGTCTTGAGATATATACGGCGGGCTGGTTGTGTTAACAGACGAGAAATACTGTTATTATTCATGTGTATGTCATTTGTTTGATTAATAGTTATTCAATTATATTTGAAGGAATAATACAACTGTTATATTGAATGTCATAGTGTTGTTGCTATGTTTTTCTTTTATTTAGCCACGGAGCGTTTTATTGATTCGTGTATAGATATAGTTTTATGGGAGAGTCATAGATTTTTTATCCTGAAAAAATGCGTCACAGCATAAAGTCAAGGTACTTCATTCTTTAACGTTTAAAAATCACTGAAAACAAACGTTTTGACATTGGTCTTTTTTTTTTGAATGTTGCCAGTTACTATTATTCGTAATTCGATTTTTTATTACTGTTTTCTCCTGTTTTGTTTTACGTATAGTAAGGTCATTATATTTTTGATATATAAATATTTTATCTTAACATAAAGCAAACTTAACATAACACAAGTCGCAGTTCAAACCAAATGTTCATGGAAATCGCATTGTCAATGGTTAAAGTTTACTCGTATGGAGTAGCGCGATGGAGGCGATAAACGTACCATATACGGACCACACACGCTCGCCTGCATCACGATGTAAAGGTTGAAACATATTATTAAAACGCACAGTAGCACAATTAGTAATTATGTGGCAAAGTCCGTCAAATAAATATATCTGAAATGCATGAAAATTTTAATTTTGACAGCATTGGATTGTGAATTATGGAAAGCTTAAACATATTTTTAATTTGAAAAAAATCAAAAAAAAATTTTTAGTCATAAATTGACTAAAATTTAATAATTTTGGGCAAACGTTTTCTCTTCTCTTCCATGGTGACATATTTAAGTTACCTCCCATTCGAAAATGAATGTTATACCTATTAACAAAAATATAACATATAACCATTCAATAGTAATGGTTTGAAGAATCGATTTTCAAAAGTTAAAACTGACTTGGCTCTCCCTATTTCAATGACGTTTAATTATTTGTTATTTCATAAATAATTCTAGTTATTAATCCGATGACCTGCATGTTTTCTTAGAATATCATCATGATTCCTAAAGTCCAGTCTGAATGTGGCATCATGGCATGTTTCATAACGTTTAATGTGCTCGACGTTTCTCAAGTAACGATTTGTTTCTAGCTTCGTTCTTTGATCTCTCGCTTCGTGTGGCAATACTTACCGTTCGCTCGCCGTGACCGTCTTGCGGAATATATCTTATATTTTTGCTGATTATTTAGATCGGCTTCCGTTCTCGTTATTTTTGATTTATAAAATATATGATGGTCTTATATTTTAAAGAGCGAGACAAAAATGTGATCTCATATTTCTATCTCGCTCTATGTCTGATTATAGAAATATTATTATTGAAATTAAATTAATATTTTTGTGATGAAAATGAAAACGTTAAACTACTGCTAAAATTTAAATTTGGAAATTACAGTACTATTCAAATAATTAACAATGTTCTAAATTTAATTTTCTTAATGTAATAATATAATTTATAAAACAGAGAAAACTTGAAAATCTAACCTCTTTTCTTCAACACAAAATGAGTCTTTATTTATCAATTTTTGAAATGGCTTAAGCCGTCATTTCAATCAAAGTTAAAAGCGTTACCAAATTAGCTCAATGAGTTCTGAACATAACGCTTCCTGTTTCTTACTTAAACGACTCCAAACACGTCCTTCAAGACATTTGTTTAGTCTTGATTCGAGTGCTCTTATGTAACTAATATTAGCTTCTTTCGAAATGAGTTTGTAGTTATTTATTTTTTTAATTTTAAATTAGGAATATATGTATGATCTATTTCCTCTTAAACGAGGTTTAACATTTAATTTTTGAGGCGATGGTTAGTTAATTTAATAATAACAATTAGTCCCAGAAAAATATACCTAACCTATACACTCCAATCTAAATAGCATTTTCTTATTTTTCTGCACAATTTCAGATTCATTATTTGTTCTGATTTTATGGTATGAATCAATTTAAGCCAAGTCCAAATACAGCCTGAGTCACTCCAACCAGCTGTTACCTATTATTTTATTGTTATTGTTTAACTTCGAACAATTTTATAACCCTCAAACACAACATAAGTATAACACAACGGAATAATATATTTATTTTAGTTACATATAAACTCTACCAAACTGATGAATTGATTAATTTTCATAATATGTACATACGTCGTTTCAACTTTATTATCTCGTCCACTAAAAAACAAAACAGCTCTAGATTATCTCTTTCGATCATATGAATTATTTTTTTTAAAGAGTGTAATAATTGTGTTGTAAATGAAATAATATTGGAATCAAATGGACCCTGAGGTTAGACTGTTCAAATAAACAAGCTCTTTAACTTTGTACCACATATTAATCATTAAATATTGCACCTATAACGAGCGTGCAAATCAATAAGTAATAATTCGTTACCTTTTTATCATGTATATGTTTTTTTATCGATTATTACGGCTATTAAAATTTTATGATCTTATCTAATGTGATAAGGTTATAATGTATTAAACTTTAAACTCATTAGTAAGTGGAAAATATATTTTAACTAGCGGCCAATCCCGGCTTCGCACGGGGACATAAGTTTTTTTTAAATATTTTTACCTTTCATTTCTATTTTGTTTTGTTGTATTTATCCGACATGTTTAACAATT
The DNA here is from genome assembly GCF_905220365.1 of Vanessa cardui. Lineage (NCBI taxonomy): Eukaryota > Metazoa > Arthropoda > Insecta > Lepidoptera > Nymphalidae > Vanessa > Vanessa cardui. The sequence goes on along the minus strand of NC_061127.1, from coordinate 4,018,982 downwards.
GTCGTTCTATTTCAACTTATTTACACAAAACTATCCTTATGCATCTCTCTATTAGTGAAAATCGCATGAAAATCCGCTCAGTAGTTTTGGAGTTTATCTCGAACATACAGACAGATGCGGTCGGGGGACTTTGTTTTATAATATGTAGTGATGATTAGATATAATAAAATTATACGGGTTATACATTGCCTAAAATAGCCATGTCGGCGTCGAGTTGCGTACTTCAGCCATTTTACGATGTCATAAGTTGACACAGTTCGGCTCATATTGCACGAGGGTCTTCCTGGCTCGTAAACCATCTGTATAATACTATCGAGACACGCCAGTTACATACCACCACGCAACGTTGAATTGAAACTAGGGTTAATTGACCTTATCGTAATGTTCTTTGTTTGAACTTATTACATTACTACTGAGATGGCCCAGTGGTTAGAACGCGTGCATCTTAAACGATGATTGCGGGTTCAAATCCAGGCAAGCACCACTATATATATGTGCTTAATTTGTGTTTATAATTCATCTCGTGCTCTGCGGTGAAGGAAAACATCGTGAGGAAACCTGCATGTGTCTAATTTCATCGAAATTCTGCCACATGTGCATTCCACCAACCCGCATTGGAACAGCGTGGTGGAATATGTTCCAAACCCTCTCCTTAATGGAAGAGGAGGCCTTATCTCAACAGTGGGAAATGTACAGGCTGTTACTTTACTACTATACTTTTACTTTATATAACTAGCTGTCGCCCGCGGCTTTGCTAGCGTTTTAGGGGTTGGTTGTCACGTGTAAGGCAAAAGACGTAGCCGATGTCCTTCCCTGGAGTTGAAGTCACTTCACACCAAATTTCATGAAATTCGATTCATTGGTTTGGTCGTGAAAGTGAGGCAAACAGACAGACAGATTTATTTTCACATTTATAATATTAATATAGATTTGAAGTTATTTTTTTGTTGGTTCAATTGAGAATAATGAATTGTTAAGTGTACTCTTTAAATATACCACCTCTGAGATTTTGTACTCTATAGGAGAAGAATATGAAACAGAATATAAGCACGTTGCTTAATCGCGAATACATGTACATGCGAAAATAAACCCGACATGTAAAACTTTCCACCGACGACTTTTTAAAGTCTATCAATCCCACGATCTTCGGGAAACGGGCTCTATCAGTCTATGGCGTGATATTATTTCTCTATTTGATGCAATTTAAATTTAGAATACCAGGCTAAATTCTCGTGTAAGTGCCAATAATAATCTACTTACCTAATTTAACTACGGTATAATGTAAGCTACATTACATACTCAAAGTTAGTAAATATGTATATGGGTATGTATACTAATGTTAATTCCATTCCATGTTATAAAATACTATAGTAATATAAATTTTGTAAATCAAATAAATTTATTTATGAATAATGAGTAGAAAGGCTAATGAGCACATAAATAATATTTAAAAAATTTAAATTTGAAATCCAATGTCATTATACTTTTTTTGAATATCCTCAGTGGCGTATATTTTATTATTGTGATGATAATAATATAAAATTCTAGTACAAAGAAATATATATTGTCCTTTTGATGATGTATGAGAGCAATACATAAAAGCCTTTATCCACTCGACATTTACCACTCAGGTTAGTTCAATCGTTTACCCTTTTCAATGAATTGTAGGTGACATATCGTCTTGTGTAAATTCGACTTTATCTGATAAGCGGAGGGTTGACAGAAGTAGGTAGAACAATTGAACGAATTATTTTGATATCTTTGTTCTTTCCATTTCATAGAAATGATGACACCGATCGCTTTATATAACACTTGAAAGGAAGTTACCTATATTTCACTGTAGATGACAAATATTTCTGATAAAGTAAAGTATTATTGATACAATTGTAAAATATTTTCTTGTTGTTTTTAAATGGTTAATTTGTAATCTTGAACAAAATCAATCAAAATAAAAATAAACTTTATTCAAGTGGGCTTTTACAAGCACTTATGAATCGTCATTTTTACAATTAAGTGAAGCTACCACCGGTTCGGATTTAGATTCCACCGAGAAGATCCGGCAAGAAACTCAGTAGTTACTCTTTTTCGACATTAAAAAAATGCAAAGTCATGTTAATTAGTATAATTATTTAAATTAATATCATAACATTGTAAGATTTACACATGATTCGTCCACTTATTTTTACGAAACTATTAATAGTTCCTTAAGGAATTATAAGTATAGTATGACACAAATTAGATGTAGCATCGGAAAACGCAATGGAATGAAAATAAGACCAATTACTGCCGATTTACACAACCAATAGTAATAGCTCCCTATCGCGCCATTCGACGCTATTCGTCGCTATAGATTCTCGCGTCAGAGAAAGCAAGTGCATGTAAATCGAGGTGTCAAATTGACGAATATATTAGGTCATATGATATTACAAGTTATTACGTTTGTGCAAAGATCATATTCGCGTGAGAAATAAATATTGATAATTTGGGATAGCTTACTCAATTCGGATGTGATCGGTTTTACGAATTTTGCCGATGCGACATCTAAGTTGTGTCGTACTATACGTAAAACAATAATTACTCGACCACTTTATGAAATATGAATTGGTGCTCTTCTGAATAAGGATGTACGCCACGATCTAGAACAGGTCAAATCCGTTTTTAACGAGCCATGCAGGAAGCCCTAATTCTATAATTGTTTGGAAAACATCGTTTAGTCGGTAAGAGCTTTATGGGTGCGGTTTGTTATCGTTTCTAATTTAGCATACTATTCTTGACATTAAGATCCTAAAGTGAGATAGACAAGCATTCAATTTCACGATATTATTCTCAATATTACTAAGAACAGATATAGAAGCAATTAGTTCTTATAATTGACAGCAATCAAGATTTATTAAAGCAACCCAATATTTAAAATGAAAATATAATAGATTATAAACTATTCGAACGAATTTATGATATTTCAGCGAGTTAGATAAAATTTACCGCTGAACCAATTGAATTTATGTATTATTCTTAGAATAGTCAGCTACAATAGCAGATCTATTTTTAAAAATGTAAACGTATTTAACATGATTCCACCATAAACCGTACCAAATTTACAACGTTGAAGACTTAAACCTAATCGTCGTTTAGGTTATGGGAATCAAATTTTATTATGTTGTTTCCACAGAAGTTGGACAAGTCACGATATTATAAATGTTGAACGACCGACCCACACGCAAATTTAACACTAAGTAAACGTAATGGTCGCGACCCCCCAAAGATACCGCTCAATGTCAGCTACCTGTTCATGGTGGTCCAATTTTGTATCGAGTAAATTATATATGGGTATATTCAAATTAAACGCAAACATTACTTGAAGTTTAAGCATAAAGACAAAGTCATGAATCGTCGATGCAAGCCAAGATTTTCAGAAGTCTGCTGCTGGTGTGGACTTAAATGCTAAATATTAGCATTTCTTTATCAGGTTACCACTAAGGACAAAAGAAAATAAAATGACGATCGACAGAGCTGGTCGTCCGCCTGCGCCCCGTCGGACCTCAACATACAGAAGCTATGATGAACTCGGTATTATAGATAGAGGAAGGCCTCTTAGATATAGGCATGGCGGTGTCGAAGATTTATCAGGAATTGAACAAACCCGAATCCCAAGATCCTACAATCCACACGATTTAGACGATATAACAGTTATTAGCTCGGAGGAAATACCTAAACCAAAAAGGAAAACTATTGAAGGTTTGGCGAATGGATTTAGGAGAACATTCTCTGTAAGAAGCAGAAGGGAACCGGAAGGTATTCCTTTAGATACGTACAGTGTCACTTGCGAGGAAAATTTCGCGACCGTAAGAGGTGCCCCCTTCGGTCGACGTAGGTCGTTATCGAGGGATAGAGGGTCGTCGTTGCTGGGTAGAAGTTCTTCAGAAGGTGACGTAAGGATACCCCTTCCCCGTGCACCGCCCGCCAATCATACTCCTAGACTGCATCGCTGTCTGCGGGCCCTCGGAGGGAGTTGGAAGAATCTTCTATTACGTGAGTCCTCGAGACATGTAGCTTCAGCTTTTTTTTCATTAACTAAACATTGAGCTAAAATTTTTAGGATTGTAGGGCTTAAATTAACCCCTCAATTAACCGTGTCTAAATACGTAACGTATGTGTAAACAACTTAACCTTTAAATCCGGTTACACGTCTCGTTATTCTTTTATTTAAAAGGCAGTTAACCGTTGACCGCGCCGCGTTGAGCCACCGTTGAGATAATTAATAGTGCGACGGGTCCAAATGATACGGCGTAGCTTAAATAGTTTAATTCTGTGATTAAACTCAAAGCCAAAACGAATTGAACGGTTTTATTTTATGTAAATATAATGTTTTAACTGTAATTGTAACTGTGAATTGGTAAATTAAGCCGCGCACCGTGTAATTACTAAATTATATTAATAATTTCATAAATGTTGCGATAATATAGCAATTAGATTAAACTAGCGCTCCAATTAAGTCAGATTTCGTTTTAAGTCCTGTCATTTTTCTAGTCGAATATTATGCTTCTTATTTGATATAGGTATGTTTTTTAAATCGAAATACGTCAATAATAAATCTATTGTTTAGTTATTTCACTTAGAAATATCTATTTCATTATTTTGTATATTTCTCTTCTAATTACTTTTCTAATTTATTTGTAGTGCATTCGTATTTCTAATGTATTATGATAAAGTTTTACTCATGATATACATTTGATATGGTATCTAATCTTTGTAATGTTATTGACAATTATTTGCTTCTATTTCGTTTTATGTTCTTAAAAGTAATGAATAATCAAAGATACTAATTAATACATATACTTGTATGTGTTTGTTTGTATTATGAAACTAATATGCACCCTTTTAATCTTTGAACTATAATTATATGTAAGAAATATTCGAAACACTAATATTTGAATGTCATAAATGGGCTACTTGATAGCAAGTAATGTTGCTGTCGCTGTTAGATCATGGTTCAGTAAAGAATCGTCAAAGCGTCCTCTCATTACACTGGCTTACCTTTACAAACGAAACAGAAAATCAAAGTGTTGCACTGAAATAACTGATGAGTGAATTGAAACTATTTACAAAGCAGTACAAACGTGGCACAAAGCCGTGTCACCAGTTTTGACTGATTATATGTACTGTATTCAAACACGAAATGTACTGTATCTATTTTGTTACATTATGTCTTATGGTACAAGATTATGAAATAAAATTATTACAACTACTAGCGACCCGACCCAGCCTCGCACGGATGCAATAAATAAATATACTTAATAGAGAATGTCAAAACTATTAGGTTTTTTAAATATAAAATATATTTAAAAAACCTACGTTTTATATACAAAAACCTTCTTCTCGAATCAGAACATTATCGAATTAAAAGAACGCATCAAAATCTGTTGCGTAATTTTAAAGATCCATGCATACATAGGGACTTTTTTTTATGTAATGATGATTCTCCATGAAATTCAGATCAATATTTATATCGTAATACCTCAAATGACGCGACATGTTTTACGTGACATTCATACTTATGACGTTGTTCTGTGAAATATATTCCCAATAAAGCTCGTTGACAAACGCAGCGCCGTCCATTACGCAGTCCAAGCACAAAAATTCATTAAACGTTTACATATTCGGCTGGCTGACGGGCGTCATGTGAGGTTTATCTGCGTCGTGTTAACCCTGTATTGCGAGTGGTCTCATTTAGGAAATTGCCTTTTTAATTTTCCGTCACACTGGGCTCACAGCCTCCAGAACAATGGCGGGGTTCAAATGAAAGTCGTCGACTGTTCTAGTTCCGTTGATAGTAGTTAAAGCGTGTATACAAAGGCAACAGTCAGGAACGCTGAGGGAAGGAGAGATGTATCGGGATGAAAGGAGCATTTTTGTAATATTGAACAAACAGTGGGACATAGATAGAACTACTAGGTATTACTTGATAGTACGAGGCTTAAAATTATTCTAAATACTGTCTTGGGTTCTTTACGTTGTAGTTAAAAGGTTGTCGTTAAATTTAGAAGAATGTATTTTTTATAATCCTCTTTTTTGATTAAAATTAATAAAAACATTGCTTGTATTTTTTACGATTGGGATAGACATTATACTAAAACATTTAAGTCTATTCTGGTGTAAATAAAATCTGTAGAAATAAATAGACATTTTTATTGAAAGCAAGAACCCCGAATTTCGTTAAAAGACCACAGACAAAGAAAAAGCCTAATAATATTCGTATAAAAATTCAGAGCAATTTTACTTACTTTCAAGTAATATTAAATTAAGCCTAATTGAATATCCGACCCACAATGTCATTTCTAGTAAATCGCTTTGTGTAGTGGAAACGATACCTCTGCTAGAAGAGGGGACGAGCCGTTGTCAGCATTTATTCAGCTCTCATCGCCGACAGCGTGATGACAGTTGATTCTCTTAGTGAAATTGCTTTCGCTAAGTGATCACATACATTAATTTATCATACTATTTCATTAAACATTTGGTCGGAGAATTTATTCATTTGTCTGATTTCAAACATTTGATCTTTCTGCCAGAAGAACAGAACAGCTATCAAGTTATCGGCTAGTAGAAGTTTGTAAAGAAGATATTCTCTTTATAACAATCTTAAGTGACTTTTTTTTAGACTGTCATATTTCTACAGAAATGCTTTTTCTTAAATCTTTATTGGGTAATAAATATTTTATTTTTCCTTAGTGACTTTTAAGCTATAGGAAATTCACAAACGTGTATGGAATGAATTATATACGTCATTTACCTTTCGCTCACGAAAAGTAATATTTTTAAAACAATTATTCGCAACGCGTCATTCCCTTTTTCAACGTAACCCTTTTTCTAAGATCTCTAAATTCGTGTGCTATTTTTATCGGGAGTCGTTTCGTCCGACTCACGTAGGAACGGGTTATCTGGCTGGGGTCACGTACAACCCATGTCGGACTCGGTATCGCCAGCAAGGCTACGGGACAAGTCGTTAGGCAAATAGATAAAATATGATAACTTGCTAAAATTACTAAATTCCGTAAGACTGCGAAAACTTGTTTTTGATCGGTTAATCTAGAAGAAAAATTAACTGACAAAATGATTATACAAATAGCTTCCGGACACAACTATTCTATAAAACATTTGTCTTTAAAAAAAACAAAACAAAGTTATTCTAAAACTAAAAACAATGGAAGTGAAAATGTAGAATGGTTGGTTGGTTATAAGACAAGCGAACCTTTGTTTAACGCTAAATTAAACGTCATTAAACTAACCGCAAGTAATCGTTTCGCATTTTTTTCGCAGAATTCATGTTCAATTTTGTAGTCAGCGATATATTTCAAGATTTCTTACATCATATCGGTCTTTCTTTTTTGACTTTAGATTATGTACTTGTAAAAAAAAATCTTCAGATAATTTTATCGTTAAAACCATTATAGTATAAAATTATCTTGAGTAAGGTACTTGTAAGGTAAATTTTACTATAAATATTAAGGTTATAAATAATTTGCATAAAAACTTGGAATATTCAAATCTAACGACAATCAATAGTAAATCTTTTAATCATTTAAATTAGGAACCGTAATTGAATATCATCCTCCTGCCCTTATCCCAATTTTATTTGGGGTCAGCATGTCTTCTCCTTCCATACCTTATTGTCGGACGTAATCTCACAAGTAACATTCTCATTAAACTCTACAATCCATCCATCGTAAGAAACTTAATTTTATAATGCAGTCAAATAAAATCTACCGTAGATATTCTACCGATCTACTGATTTTTCATATTCAACTTAACGCGACGTAAAGATTATTAGGTCAGTCCGGACGCCTAGAGTGGCGCTGTTAGGTTTCACTCGCCACAAATAGGCTCGTAATACTCGACATAAGCACTACACTCCATCCCATCTCGCAGAATAGGGTTTCTAACTTGATCTAGCTATTACAGTTCGTACGTTTGAAATTGTAAAGGAAATGGTTCGAGTAGATTAAGTCCTTTATCAACGTTTTCACTTCAAATAACTTCTATAGATATATAAAGATATACATTTCTAGTTCTTATTTGTAATAAGTTTAGTAGTTTGATTAAATATCTGAAATACTACACCAAAATGATTTTTGTGTTCATATTTTTCGAATCTTTATGTACACTTTATTATTAATTCTTAATAGTATTTTTAAAATATAAGTATATTTCTCAGTATCGTCAAAGGTACCATCGTTCAAGGACATAGGTCGTTTTTTAACTGTAATAGCTTTTATTTTAATTTTCTACCTAAATCCAAATCACTAGCTTCACAAGGCTGGTCCTGTTGGTTTTAATACAAATATTATGTGAATGGAATATATACATAATCTCGTACAGTTATTTCATGACAAAAGCCGTCAAATCTGCTACCAAATTAATTCAGCACAATAACAATTAAGGTGACACAATAGCGCTTGCCCCATCTTCGTGAATCTCGGAGAGATCTTTGTCCTTAATCCCATATTAAGCCCAGGGTGATTTTAATCTGCGGTAGATGTTTTGTTTGCTTTGTTGAGACATCGGAGTACACGTCCCTATGAAATAATACTTGAAAACAAAGGAATTGATCAGTAAGGGAAGTCAATCTAATGTCTGTTAAGACTTGGATCGTATATGTACAAATATATACATTGTTTATTTCTATTATCTATATATATAATAAAATAGGAGTGTCTGCTTTTAATATTAAAATAGCCCTTTTTCACTCAATGCATATGTAAGTATACACGGTACATATACCAAATAACACCTTTTACAATTTTCGTCTGTCTGTCTGTCTGTTTGTTCCGGTTATCTCTGAACCGATTTTAACGGAACTTTCCCTGGCACATAACTGATATAATAAGGATTAACTTAGGCTACAATATTTTTTTTCTGGTAAATTCAAACTCGTAAAGGTCGCGGCCACAGCTGGTTATTTTATATTCATCATATTTTTATATACTCTCATTAATGTTAAAAATTAACTCTACCCAACTAAAATAAATGGGAAATGGATCTTTCTTTGGTAGCAAGCAATTATGGTACAAGACATCATTATGTCATTGGATACAGCTTAGACGGCATAATAATATGATGGCAATGATAGAAAATAGTACTAATCTTTTAAAAAGATCGCTTTCCTAGATGAAGCTGTAACAAATATGACACCTACATGATTATCCTAATAACATCAATTTTATAACATAATACGAGCGATTACTAGACTCGGAAAACTTCAATTACGCGTAATTTGCCTTAACGTATGTAATAGCTGTAAATCAAGAGCTCGTTAGTGTAATACACCTGGATTTAGATGGCTGTTGAGGAATGTCGTAGGTTTCAACAGATCACTTCATATTTTTAAAGCATCTCATTTTTGTACCGTATATTAAAATGTTTGAAAAAATATGGTCCCTTTTTATTCGATCAGTCGAGAAACACTATGAAAGTTTGTAAAGTAAAGTAAAGTAACAGCCTGTACATTTCCCACTGCTAAGATAAGGCCTCCTCTTCCATTAAGGAGAGGGTTTGGAACATATTCCACCACACTGTTCCAATGCGGGTAGGTGGAATGCACATGTGGCAGAATTTCGATGAAATTATACATACATACTCATATATATAGGGATGCTTGCCTGGGTTTGAAGCCGCAATCATCGGTTAAGATGCACGCGTTCTAACCCATGGACTTTAATTGATTTATAAATATCACAAAGCCTAACAAACTCGTTATTCGTCACCCAACAATAAATCTGACCACGAATTTCGGCAAAAAGTTGACAATAATTTAATAAAAGTCAAACAGCTTTTTTCGCCCTAAAAAAATCCTTTTGTGATTTAGACATCGGGACAAAGCATCCGCATAAACATTTATAAAAAGTTAAGCATTCCGCTTTTTTCTCTCGGATTCCCTTTCCATTTTAGGGATGGATGTATAGTACGACACAACTCAGATGTAGCGTCAGCAAAATTCGTAAAACCGATCACATCCGAATTAAGTACGATCTCCCAAATTATCAATATTTATTTCTTATGCGACTATGACCTTTACACAAACTTAATAACTTGTAATATCGTATGACCTATTATATTCGTCAATTTAACACGTCGATTTAAATGCACTTGCTTTCTCGGGTTGAACTGATGCGGCAATCTATAACGACAACTGGCGTCGAATGGCGCGGTAGAGAACTATTTCTAATGGTTTAATTGAATTTGCCGATGCTACATCTAAGTTGTGTCGTACTATACCCACTGTTTTGCATCAAATAGCTGGTGTAATATGCAGAAATGATAAAGCGTATAAGATTTTAATAGCTAATTGTTTGTCTGCATAAGGAAAGGATACGCAATTACGCTTAACGCAAGTAATATTTGTTGTGACTTTTATTTGATTTAAGCTATTGTGTAAGTCGAATTTATTCGTATACCTATGAATGCAGTTGTAATGGTTAAATTGATTTTACTCTTATATACCAACTAATGTGCCGCTGTTTCGTTTCCGTCATATCTGAGTTTGTACTTGATTGTGTATAATTTAATTTGTTTATGTAATTACGAAATTGCTTCAGATAACTCGTCAAAACAATGAATTTTTGCTTAATCAACTGATTTTGTAAACATATAAAACGCTAACAAAATTTTCTCTTTCCTCTATCAAATCTTGCAAGTGAAATATTTGATATCGTATAAAAATGATAAAAGTTCCTAGTAAACGATATAGCTGTTGAAGAATTTGCTTGAAAAAAATGTTCTGCGGGTAATGAGCCTACATCAATAGATCAAATTTTCTATAGTCGCCTCAATCCATTGTAATCGCACACGTGTGTCGCAAAACTTCGACTAATTCCCTGCAACTGTTGAACGTTGGCGTTAAGCCATTTTAAACTTTATCACGAATTGGGGAAAGTCCATTTGGAATTAAAGTATTTAAGCTGTTTTAAATGTTCTGTGTGATAAATGGATGAGAATTTTTTATTAAGATCAAAAAACTGTAGCGAAAATTTAACCAAAGAAATTATATGTATTCGATTTAATAAGAAAAAAATATATAGCTAACAGGTTTATAAAACAAATAAAATTAATTTATAAATTTGATTAATTTCGCACACTTCAAACAAATTATTAATTGTTGTCTTACATCTCAGTCATACCGAAAACTTATTTAATAACGTGAAATCTCCGCAGTGTACTTATGTTAAACAATTTTCATAAAATAACCCTTACGGCCTCGAATTACAAGACAAATTTCCGAAGCAAGTTCATAGATCGTTTATCCAAGGGCACATTTGCAGACCGAGGGTAGACACAAAGGCTCAGGACGCAGGGTGGAACAATGCCGGGTATTGAAAGTTCTGTAAAGGGCACATGGTACCTTTAAATAATGGCCAGAAGAATTCGACCTGATGTGCCTCACTTATTTAGGGAGACATTTTTTGTGCTATTTTTGGCAAATGACCTAGGTCGAGGACAAAAAACTCGAGATTGAAGTGGGTTTGCTTATACAATTCTTGGAGTAAGTTCAAAAGTATTCGAGAAAACAAATCTTTTGTAGGACGTTGATATATTGTATCCTACATGTTTTCTGTTTTAATTTAATTTAGATGTTTTATTATTGCAGACTGTGTAGTTAGAAAAACATAGTATCAAAAATGTTTCATTTGCTTTTGTAACCATGTAACTAAAGATAGTTGTACTGTAATGTAGATCCAGCGGTCACGACTAACCCAAACAAGTGTCATTATAAGTTGCTAAGCTCGTATCATTATTTCTACGCTTCGTCATTAAGACCGTTTCTGTTTCTATCTAATGAGTATTCATTATTTTGTTTCAGGTAAGTGGAACAGCTTCAATGTCGACAGATATAACATCTACGTTGCTAAGTATCCTCTTATATTTTGTATTTATATTGAAATCAATTATGTGGACAGATTACCATAGCTTATTAGTGGACACTTAACTTTTTTTTAGAATATGTAAAAACAAAGGCAGATCATACATGTTAACTAGCCCTTTTACAGTTGTACCTTCTTCGGTATTCAGATGTTCAATGAGCGGAAAATTTATAATTTTTATTGTATTCATTTTTCGAATCATTAAACTTTTGCAGTATAAAAGCAATTGAGCATTTTAAAATGATGAAGATAATGAATATATCCACTATACGATTTATTTCGTTTGCGATATTTAAATATAAACTGTGTTATGAATAGAAGCAAAGATAAATACAGTCAGTCGCTCATTAATTTTAATATTTCTTAGATACATATCTCGTAATCTTAATCTCAAACTACTTCGTTACTAACTTATTAAATGTCTCGACCTCCCTCACGTCCTTTGGAAGGTAGGTAAAGGCTCCGGTCTTCTTATCTTTACAAATATCAGTCTGATAATAATCATCAACCCCTTTACCATAATTAGTTCCTTCATTAAATCCCTTATTTAATTTACTGGTTTTTGTTTAATTAATTTCAAACGGATTTGAGCAAATCTCCCCATTTCACAGATTATATAAAAAATATATAATTCAGTAAATTAGTTAAAATTCCCTTTGAGCGTTTTCCATCATATCATATTTTTAGTAATTAAATGTAATGCCAGCCTTTAAGAAATTTATCTTTTATCAACTAATCCATCACATCCATTAGGATAATCCAATTTATGTAATAATATTATATTATATTATATATTAATGTTCTCTCTTAATTACCAAAGATTATAAGTGTACTATCATAATATGAAAAATATTATATCTCTTTCGCCTTTCTCTATATTATATTTATGGAAAGTATTAACAACGTTTCCCTTCAAGCCTGAAGATAATGTTCTCGATAGCGACGCCATCACCAACTGTTTGCTTTGACGAGATTAGATACGTCATTCTAACATATCTGGTTCATAGCTGAATCGTTGAGTCTAACGACCTGAGTATCTTGAGCGTGTCTGAGGAAACTGTTATTGACATTGTCTCGTAAAAAATATTTAGTGCATTTTGTAGCACTGATTATATTAAGTTTAAATTTAATATATTATTCATTAATTGTCGCCCGCGACGACTTGCTCGTTTTAGGGATTTGGTTGTCATCTGATAGGCAAAAAAGTATATTCAGTTCAGCGGTTTGGTTGTGAAAGAGCGATAGATAAACAGACAGATTTACTTTTACATTTTTAATATTAGTATAGATTTATCCTTCTTTTAAATCAATTTACAAAAAATCGGCGTTGACATTAATTATAGATTGTTATTTACTGTATTGACATAATTAACTTTTCAATTTTTCTTTAATATAATTGTTTGTAAAGTGTATGAAAGTTGGTCAGATAAGACTCAACGAAAAACATCTCATAAGAACCCGCGTATCAACTTACGAATACTACTAATGCCCAGTAATCCCTACAAATCTCTTAATAAAAGAAACACTGCTCCATTCGGTAACCAATTAATAATAAATATAAAAATATCGTAAGAGGATTTCCCCAAATGTCCTATTGAATTACATCTACAATAAATTAATAATTATTGTAGGTAATGAATTGTTATTGTTATATATGTTACTGAAAAAACTTGAACAACGGTAAATCTTGAAATATAAGAGTAAGTTAATTTAGATTTTACCGATATGAGTTAGTAAATGTATTTCTAAAAATGAGACTTTTTTTCGTTCTATTACCATTCGATTTCAGTACGTAGGTATTAGGTTAGGTTATTAGAATCCCAAACCCTTTTGGACATTTGCCATTTGGTAAATCTAGAATTGGTAAATTTTAGGTTTTACTGGATAATCTTAGGATTTACCGTAGCCGAGCTTCAGCAGTAATATATATACTTTTGCTATTTGAAAAATTCATCATTCATTCGTTCAATTGCCAGTATGCCATTTATAAACACAGAAGTCTGCTGATAATTTATCGTTGCAATATATAATAAAGTTAGCTGGGAAATTAAATTTACCCCACTTTTTTAGAGCTATTGTTGACTCGAAGTCTGTTTCCACAGACCTTCGAAGTGTGACCATTATTTATGATGTTTCTAATAAGATTTATGCAATGATATCAACATCTTCAGTAAAGAGATACTTGTTATTCAGCTTATTGAGCTGTATATATTTTTCTCTAATATTATTTTCATACTTTATGAGAATTCATGTTTTAAATGAGTAAAAATATTTTTCACGTCACTTGTTGTGTTTGTCCTCTTAATAAGAAACGGATTCAACGATCGTGATGAAATGGAAAGTGTTAAATAAATCACACGTCATGATCCTGAAAATCATTAAATTTCAGCTCAAGGCATCGAAGGGGAGACCCAATATGATGACCTAATATCGAATACTAATAGTTGTGACTCTTTGTTCGTAAATTCATCACGATAAAGCAATGAAACGATCGTAATTAAATTTGAAGGAAGGACCTGGATGAGGACAGAAAGCTATAAATTACAGGATTTACGGAATAAATAAATTTGACGTGGATGGGGCAGCGGGAAACAGCTCCTCCATAATTTTATATTTCATTCGCATTTTATTTCCACGATATATGATGATGCTGTTATAAATAACGTAGTCTATAAACTGAATTCCTTTTAAGATTTAAGTAGACGTACGTAACTTTAAGACGCTTATCTTCGGATTGTTTTTATCAAACGTCATAAATTTCGAGTGCATTTTATTGGTCTGTCCGTATTATGATGTTGAAAAAATATAAAACTTGAGCAATATTTAAAAAAAATTAAGATAGCCTTAATAAAATAACGAAACAGAATTTAAAAATATATTTCGTTTAAATTTAAATGAAGAACTGATATACAAAAAATGAAACATACGTCACAATTTATTTTTTAATTTTATCAAAGACCTAAATTATTATGTCCAATAATTTATCTCGTTCATAGAATTCAACTTTTCACACTGCGGATATGTAATAAATTGTCTATCAGATATCGTCCTCTTACAGTTGAACTATTTATTATCATTTTAAAGTCATTCATTTTTATGGGACATAAATTTTCCATATCGGTGCATATTCCACCACTCGTGAACATAAAAATGATTTAAAATAGAAATTTAAGCGATAAGGTAACCAAACCGGTGAGTTGCTTATTTGTTTTCCGGTGTGATTTTGTCTTAAATTAGCATTATATTTGAAACTACAAAAAAACATATTTGCGTTTCCTTGTCGAAGTAATTAAGGGAATTCTTCACTTAGTAAATATACACAACATACAAAACATGACAGGTTAATATAATTTGAATAGAACGAACAACGAATTTTACTTAAAAAACATGCACGGCCTCACTTTTAATATTGTTTAGCGATATTTAGTTAAACGCAGTCTTCTCTTTCTGACATCCATTATTTGACATTCGAAAGAAGATGACGGCATTGTTTAACTAGTCACCGCCTTTAGAAGTAAAGCTAATGTATAAATGTATGATTATTCAAGCAAATAAAGCCGAGCTATGTTTTATGAATATAAATAACGTTTAAAAAACAAGTATGCAACTCATCCGCGACAACAAATACAGTCGACTTTCACATACATTACTCTAAAATCAAATCGGTAAATATTGATAAAAGGCAAAGCCGATCAAGTTGGCAGATGTCGTAGAACGCACCCTCGTATATAATTTAATGTAGGGGGAAACACAAAAGCTATCGATTCCTTTGTGCCCCTGGGAAATCGCCTCTTCATCACGCTTCTTGCGCGATTACCACAAAACAGAGTTCAATGTGAAGAACATTCAAGGTGAATCTGAATTAGATCAATCGTCAATCGATACTTTGCACTTGTTGATACTCTCACAATGGAACTAATTGAGACTTCTGACGGTTGAAGATCAGATATTTAATTAGCAATTATATTATAACAAGAAGGTCATCGATCTATAGAAATGATTTCACGAATTAATAATTACTAAATTAACAAAGCAATAAGCAAGATGATGTATGAATAAATATTTTCGTAACCCCGTCCATACAAATCGTTAGAAGATTAATGGTTTCTATTGGAATCATCACGTTTCCTGCTACCATATTGTTTTGTATCATAATTCTATTTCAACGGCAACCCGACTCTGATTTCCGAATTGACGTTTATAATTAATGGTTTTAGGGTAATCTCCTAATGTTTCCGAGTTGTTGACGAAAATCTATTTTATGGTCGAAATGAACATCTTGCTTTTAATTAAATCCCTGCCTCGTTTAGGGGTATTTTATTTCAATTAAGCCTTCAGAGGCTTCTAATGAAATTGTTTATCGTGAATTCGTAATTTTTATTTATAAGCGAAAGGTATTTGAATTTTTTATTTATCTCTGAATTCAATCGGCAACTTTTCTAAAGCATATTCGGCAAGAAATAATCAAACGAACCTTAATTTTTCATTCAGATCATTTGGGTCTTCAAATCCCTCGAGTTTACTTTTACTTAACGAAACCTTATTCAAAATAAACAGCTTGGTGTAAACGAGGGACGTGCCCAAAATTTTGAGCGCCTCAATATCACTGTATTATTTCGACTGGTAATAACAAAACGCGGTCAGGGGTTTTTCATTTTGTTTCATCATTCGAGCAACTGTAAATGAGAGCGACTGCTTCCAATTGAAATATTAAAGCTGTCGCATTTTTGGAATATAAAGAAATTTTAATTAAAAGTTACCAACTTAAGATGAAGTTTTCCAAAAGAAAGATCTCAAGATGAAATCAGTTTTTCTATTAAAATTAATCAAGAATATTTCTTTGAAATTTGAACGAAGATTAAGAAACATCTTGATGCTTAAATCTATTCATTACAACTAAAATTTAAGATGAATAGACCGCGCAAGCCTTAACAGAACGAAGCACAAAGATATTTCGAAGTTTTTTCTTTATTTCCTGCCATAAGTGTATTGAATTTCACTCCCACACAATTTGGAATGAAATGAATATTTTATCCACTGCAAAAAGATTTGTGATATCAAGATATTTCACTCCATTATATATGTGAAAATATTTTCTAAAGAGACCTTTTATACTGATTTTTGACAATAGCCGAACATCAGTATCGACACCTACGCCAGCATCCATTTTAACTTTACAAAATATTTAGCTTTATTTTTATTACTGTTATTGTTATAGTCTCATTGACAAACAAATTTTCTGAGTGACATTTGTATCGAATAGGGTATAATAAGTAATAAGTCTTGAAGTAAAGAATGGACTCTCGAAATAAAGTCATCGACTTAGCCATGCATCTCTCTGAGTTGAATACCTAGTTCTTCCGTGGCGTATCTATAATGCCGTTAACTGACATCTGATCGATTTGCACTTTTGATGGCATATTATTATGAAAAAGATTCTCTGTCGACATAGGTATATACGCAGTTCATTGATAACTATTGGTTTTTTAGATATTTAAATGGTCTTATCATTGTTAAGTTATATACATTTACATTTAAACCGCGTTTTTTTGCTCATAGATAACGGTATTATTATAGATATACCAGAGCAGATTTTTTTTCTGGTGTTTCGCTTCGTTCATTGCGAATTTAAATTCTATTAATTCTTCATCTTCTATACAAGTGTTACATACACGCTGTACTTCTCCTAAATATTTGAACTGATTTCGATGAAATTGATTATGTGTTTGAGGATAATTAGACATATAGATTTCAACATGGCCTGAAATATTTTAAGACCATTGATAACTTAATAACTCAGAATATTATCGCCTTTACATAAATCTTTCTAGTTGGCAACTATAAATCAGATTTTATAGTTAATAATGTTATTATATGGCGCAGGCGTAACAGGTTAGCAGGCAACATTTGTTTTGGTCAAAATGAGGTAGTGGATTTGTGTGACACTTGTACTTTATGTATTTTATGATACGATATTGTAAGATTCATGCATTTCGTTATTAACACTTTACTTGGTTTCATAAATGCTTGTAGCGTGTTTGAAGCTATTAGTTGTGATTTTTATTAAATTGGAAAATGTTTATTTTACAGCATCTCTTAGTTTTATTATTATGGCTTCATCTAGTAGTAGTGTATTCAGAGGATAGCTTGTAAGTAATGAATAGTTTTACTTATGCAAATGTAATTAAGTAAATAAAAACATAGTGTTTTTAGTCCAAAAGTTCGCAGCATCTGCTAGGATAAAAATCCTGATACTCTCTCTTGTGTTTCGGAAATGATGTAAGACCATTGACTTTGCTCCTGATCTCTCGTCGGTTATGGCGTATTGCTTTCCCATTAAATTATGAAAATTAAAGGATTAAGAGTGTGTACTATTATATGATTCACATGTATAGATATTTTGACTCAATATTTTATTTGCCTAATCAATTAAATTTGTAATTGCTGTGAACGCTTGCACCTCAAGGCAAGGAGTTTGATAATCCTAAGCGGATGTAGCATTCGTGCTGTAATCGATCAATTCGTCACAAGTGATCCTCGAATTATCGGAACTAATTCCATGATTGAAATGTAATTGGCGAAATAACATCGGAATGTGTACGAAATCATCCGATAGCGGTCACTCAAGGTCAAGGCTGGTTGACGAACTAGTCGTTGAAATTGTTGACACCTTTTTTTATGTTTCCGTTTTTAGATACACCTGTTCGAAAGCCAGTTAGTTAGGATTTATTGGTAGGTGTCAGTTAGCATAAGAATAATATCTGAGTGGCACATGGTCATAAAAACGTTTTTTACTTCAATTATTTTAGTAAGTCATGCAGACAAGGATGGCGGTCTGAATACCATTAAGTGAATTGGTGCTACAAAAAGATTTTTTTTTAAATATTTTTTATGCCATTTTCCCAACATCAGCCATCTTAACGTATAATAGCAATATTTTGCGTTGAAATTTATTAACAATCAAGTGTAATTATCACTTGTTTTCCCTTTTCAAATAATAATGAAAAAAAAATCTCAATTTATCTTAAGACTGTGTCTGCACGAAGTTAGGTTGAATAGCTATTCAAACCATTAAAACACGATATTTTTCTTATATTACTGATAAAAAACCATTAGGACCTTATGTTCAACGACAGCAAGTTTCCATAAAAGTCGAAGGGCACTTGTCAATATAATAATTTCCGTGTCAACATATGACGCGATCGAAGATAATTCACGGCATATTGTAGACTCATAGTAACAGACTTGATATTATATTAATGCTGTATTTTATCGAATAAGTCCTTACATTTATATCACAGTATAGGTAAATGAAATTCACGCTTGTCACCTTAATAGCCTAATATAAATTTACACGGGTTGAAATTACGGAGTTACTTATTATGTTACCGACACATCTGAGGCTGCATCTTGGGGTATAATATTTATAAATATAAGCTAAAACCTCTTTTTTAAGTTAGGTATAAAAAACAAAAACACCACCAATCTGACGTCACGTCTTAGTATACTAAAAAAAACCTTTTTAGTGTAACGATCTACTTTTGTATATGTAATCCCAAAAAGCCTAATTTATCTCGGTGTGGTAAAACTAATTACACTTCGTAGTAACATACTCGTACACTTACTGGCGTAGCAGTTTGTCAGTAATGTGATATAACAGAATGTTACATTAATTATATTAGCTTTAATATGTTTTAGTAATTATAATAAACTAGTGGCCCGTTCCGGCTTCGCACGGATGGACATAAGTTTATTTGTACATTTTATATACATTTTTTGTTGCTTTTTCCGACATGTTTAACAATTGTTCTATTTCAACTTATTAACAAAAATCTTAATAAATTGTATACCTAAAATTTCCTTATGAATCATTTTATCTATTAGTGTAAACCGCATGAAAATCCATTCAGTAGTTTTGGAGGTTATCGAGGACGGGGACATGTTTTTATAATAATTATGTAGTTATATGTATATTAAATTTACTTCGAATAAAATGAGTCTGTTTTGTATAAGGAAAATGCAGCTATAATCAGCTCGAAAAAAAATATTTAAAAAAAAATCACCGTCGCTTTATTAGCAAGCTTTTGTCGCACCGCATAACTGTGACATCGATCACAAAGCGTCGCCTACGTTATCCCTAATTGAGCACCGGAGCCATTTAATTGGCACCTTTTTATTTAATAACCCAGGCATTCGCGGTACGACCTACACTATTAACGTTAGAGAATTATTAATTAAGTATTTATTAACATATAACACGTACACTCAGCAATATAACTTTACTTCACTAAATACATTCATTCTACGTATAAAATGAATGATATTATGATTTATATTTTTAATTATCTAATATACTTTTTAATTGGAAAAAAAAATGTTGTTAACAAAGAGGTCTTACATCAGTGTAATATTTGAAATTAATTTGTAAATATTTTCATATTTTAACTCGAGTAAATCCGCGGTGCCAGCTAGTACTACAATATGCAATTGATCAAATCCTTAACTTTAAAGTATTACATAATTACATTGGAAAGTTGTTGTACTTAGCTGTTCTGATTTTAATAAAGACATCTTAAGTTCCCAAGACAGGACACTTGTGAAATTGTAGGTGTCGAATCTCTTGTACCTAACCTTTCCTATTCATTGTTCTCATGACTGATCAATTTACCGTGAAAGGTTATATGTCTGTTTGATGTTTTTAGAAAAACCTAATTGAGAATTTATTTATACATCAGGTACATAAAAACTCTCTTTAGAAAACATTGGAAAAGTCGTTTCAGTGTATGGCTTCAATGGATTTTGAATTTGTTCTTTTTTTTTATTTTATTTTAAATATATAAGATTCACCAGTGGTAAATACATCAACACGTACAAAGGTATACAATTTTAATATAACTTAAAACTAAATGCATTACCTATTAAGGTGAATACCACTTGCAAAGATACAGTTGGAGATGACAAACTAACAGATAATTAATTGTTTGTAAATCAAGGTAAAAAATGACAAGAATTAAAAATTTCATTGACAAACTTTTATATGTATTTAATTTGGCGGATGTAGATTGCAGTATCGTTGACCTTACCTTTATGCAATTGTATTGTTATGTAAAAAAGTATATAAATAAAATACATAAATAAAATAAATATATATTTAACGTCATGTTATCATAGCGAATCGTAAATAATACTCGAATGACGCTAACGCTCTGATATATTTATCAATTGTGTTACTAATCTCTCTCGTATATCATCTAGAGCCATAACACCGTGTTAATGGATAAATATTAAATAGAAACAGAGATCGTATACGAGATATAATAACTTCATATATTACTATCACTACATATTATAAAAGAAAGTCCTCCGGTCGAGATCTGTCTGTTCGCGATAAACTCCAAAACTAATGAAAAGATTTTCATAAGGTTAATAGACGAATTAGTAGTGAGGAATTTCTTAAGGATTTTGTGTAATTAAGTTGAAATAGAACGTCAATTGTTAAACATATCGAAAAAAAAAACCTATGTCCGCCCGTGCGAAGCCGAGGCGGTTCGCTTAGAATTAGCGCGCACTGGTGATTTTTGTTACAACGTGACAATTGGGTGACATTTGTGTCTGCATCTGTACATATTCACGGACTTGACAAGAGTGACGAAACAGTCACCGTGACAAAAATCACCAGAGCGCGCTGGTTCTTATGCTAAAATAAAATCATTTCATTTAATACGCTATAAAGTGTCAAAAGTGCAAAGGTTGTCTACTTTTTTATCCTATTTACATATCCATCCATTTCATAAATCGATGTTGTATGTAATCGAGATGACTAGAATCGATTCGTTTTGCTTACGAATGATCCAATTGTGTACGAGGAGTAATTTAAAGGCGTTCCTATACGTGATGAAAAACTTTACAACGCCTCATAACTCAAATCGATCGTTTACTTATACCTATAAAATAACGATATATTTAATTTAGGGACGCAATACTTGCCCTTTTCCCAGCGATGGGAATTGACCGGTAACTGTTTTATGTAAACAACTTTAAATATAGAAATATGTACATTCTGTATTATAACAAATAATTTAAAACATCTCAAATTTCGCATTACACATTTCATCGTGTTGCGTCGTAAAACCTGTCGATATATCTCCCAATATTAATTATGACTATAGTATGTTTTATAATGCAAAAAAATTAGAGTAAAAACGTTTATATAATTTGATTCACAATCTGCAGAAGTTAGTGATTTTTTTATCGATGTGAAATCAGACGTCCTTGGACGTTTTCACGTCGAGAATAGTTCTTGTGACAGTAACGAGTAAAAACTAGACCTGCAGCGTTAACTAGTGATCTACAATCTGATACATCAAGGTCAGGCTGGTAATACATTAGCAGCTTTAACGATTCCCACCAGATGTTCGCGATAATAAATATTACCACCTTAACGAGCTCTCCGATTCATGTAATTAAAAATGTAAATTCTTAGTTAGACCATATTCGGATTTTATAAAAGATACCGACAAAGCGTTACTGACGCTTTAAGATATTACACAGTATTTACTTAATGCATCTCTAGCGGTTAAGGCTTTCGTTTGATTTTTATTTGCACGTTTTGATATATTATTAATTGATGGACGAAATTTTGGTCACGGTGAAAATCCTTAATTAATTTTAATAGCGTTTTTTGCTATATCTCATAGCGATAGGTATGGTGCACAGAATATGCAAACAAAGATGCATTGTCTACTCATGACACTCGCATAATCCGGCGAGATCGCATAGTTAAAATTCAGGGCCACATGCTTTTCATGGTGGAAGACGTATCAGATTAAACTTTCTAACTCAAGATATTGATATTGGAAGGTATTAATTTCGGGATATTTACCATGTTTTTTATTTTTGTTCGGTGGAGCACGACACGAGACTGAATTCTCGTCTCGTGAACAAGACATTCGTAGATAATGTCGAAATATCGAACATGGTAAATATCCCAAAATTAATACCTTTACTAATAAAAATAACCATGTTAATTTAAAATCTTATATTGATATTGAAAATTTCTTGACAGAAAAAGAAATCCCTGGGTTGAATCCATCACCTCAAATTCTATTGACTTTTAGCTAACCATTTCCAAATCTACAACTTAAATAGCTGTAGAATTAAATGCCCATAGTGAAAATCAACAAGTACCAACTCAGTTTTATAAAACGTGCGTTAGGTAGTATCCGTTCACACAATACCTATGTATCGTGTATGCATTGAATAGGCTTCGACAGTCTAAATAGATAACATCACGCAAGCGAACTTGGGAGTCGTAAATATAACATGAAGGACAGTACAATGCGTGAATTTTACAGCATTTTTATTTTACGAGGACCACTAAAACGTTTCTGTCCCAACAATAAAATAGTCTGGCGTTTTTTACGGCACCTGAGCATAAAATGCATATTTTTAAAGTGAATTTAGCGAGAAATTTCCGAATGGCCGAATCTTCTGAAAGTTTATTATGACATTCTGCATTTATGAAAGTTGTTTTAGTGTAAAGATAAATTGTTCTCTTTAACCATTGTTGACTGTTATCTGATTTGACCTGATCTGGAGCGATTTACTTTATAATTTTAGGCGTAACATTTAAGTTAAGCTACAAATATACATGTTCTAATGTCCTTACTTTTGTTAATTAAGACAAACTTATTTTTGTTTTTCAATCAACTCGGCCAAATCTTTTCTCGTCATAGGTATTACAGGGAAAAAATGGTCGATATATTATCCAGTAGTTACGTTAGGTAGATAATACATCTCGTATGTATGTATATGATTGTTTTATTTGCCAATTATAATCTCTCTATAAAAGTTCAAAGACTTTTAGTAAGTGTAACGTAACGGTAATATTAAATTGAATAATAATTACAGTATATGAGTTGGCGTCATTAGTTACGAATGGCTGCGCCAATCTAGTTTTCAGGAACCAAAATGGTTAGTGCGGGCATTTGTTTAAGCTTTAAAACGAATTTGCATATGACGCAGCTACAATTTTCCTTTATCGTCTTAGTAAACCATCAACGGTATAGATTGCACGTGAGCAAATTTCAGATCGGGAAGGTATTTTGGCAGTACAATCAACCTACTTGGTTGTACGGCTTTGTGCAAGCCCGTCTGCGTTGGTACCACTCATCAGATGGTCTACCGCCAAACAACAGTACTTTGTATTGTTGTTTACCGGTAACTACAGACACAAGGGACATAACATCTTAGTTCCCAAGGTTGGTGGCGCATTGGCGATAAAAATAATGGTTAATGTTTCTTAAAGCGCCATTGTCTATGGGTCTTGGTGACCACTTACCATCATCATCCACCATCATCCATATGCTCTTCCGCCAACCAATAGCATGAAAAAAATAACCTTATATAATAAGCCTAATCTAATAATTTTTTTTGTATTAAATTTGCATAAATTGGATTAAGTCACAAAGCTACGTCATTTTTAGTTTATTAATATTGTTGGATACTTTAGCACTAGCGGGCATAGGAAACGTTAAAATCCTGATAACGCCATCTTAACCACCATTATTAATATCAACTAATGTTTCCTGTCTTTTATCGGCATATCTTACGCGTTCTATCATAAATAAGGCGTTGGGAGTAATTGAAGAAATAAATAAGCCAAGTTCGATTTTTAAAATATCCATTAAATTCAAAACAGTGTCGTTAATCTTAATATATTTTGTTTTGCAATACACAAAAGTACAAGGTTCGTTGTTATATTAGTCATTTACAGATTTACATAATATTCCAAGAAAGTCTTATTGTAATTCCGTTATTACAATAGGCGGAATACATTATAAATATTACAATAAATAAACAACAACCGACAAATTTGATTAACTTTAATATAAATTTCGATTGTATTAGGTTTGCACGAGATGTTGATAAAATCAATACAATTTCGTTTGCTAGTCATAAATTACATTTTGTGAATTATCCAAAAACGAGCACGATTCAGTGATGGAACTACGCGTACTACCTTTAAATAAGAACCACTAACAACTGTATAAAGTTTCAACACAACCCAATTACTAATGCATAAACCAATGCAATGAAAAAAGCCTTTTTATTGAAATAAGAAGATCAATGCTGTTGATTATCTAGATGACGATATGCTGACATATCTGCGAATAAACATCTCCAACGGAAAGACACAACGTCCTCTCAGAATCTTTCGTATTCAATTACTAAAAGTATCATAATGCTAAAAATTATGATTAAAAAAAGCATGTTTTAATGTAAAATATAGCTGGATTTATCAGAATATTCATGTTTATCGCTATCGACAGCTTAATTTGACTTTTAATAATAATCAAAAGGCTTAAGTTGTACCAAATTTATACAATCATAATACATTTTATGCTTAAAAAAATATTCTGTGACTTTTTTTAAACAATGTGTTGCCATACTTAATGTTAAATCAAATTTGTAAATTATGAAATTCCAAATGTTTACCTGTCATCAACACCTTGACACTATTGGTTTGACTCGACTCGATTGATAAAATATCGGTTACTGGAGTTATAAATACACCAACTTGTTTTACTGGCTGTGTCGTACTTGTCTCACAATGACAATAGCCCAAAGATTGATGTCCTATGTCGAATGGGCTGGCGTAGGTAGTGCATTCCATTCTGTGTGGGCCAAATAACATCTGTGTAAATTCTTCGTGTCGAAAGATATTTATTGGCCCTGGACGATACTTCCTTAAACTGATTTCGAAAGTGTTTTATGATTATAACATTTCGTGTAAGTGAAACGTAACTCACTTATTTTGATTGCTTCGTAAATAAATTTGGATTTTATTATTTTAAACTTGATTTGCTACTCGTAAATTGAAACGAGTCGAAAGTGAATACAGGGCTGTTTATGTCGAGATTCACACATCAATATTACGTCGAAACTTTTCAATGTATTGTGTCGTAATTTTTATTTACGTAGTAAAATATTCCAGCCACAAAAAGAGCAGGGAGTTTAACGTTTCGTTTGGAACACAATGATCTCGGATAGGGCCGACGCCACGATGTCGGCAGATAGCCGGTTCAAGCCCGGACCACGCAAATATTTCCGTCTAATTACCCACACTAAGCTGTTGCACGGTTTTAAGTTAGAGAAGATAAGGTCTGCATGCACAGTCAAGTTTTTTATGCTAACAATGCGAAGGGGATTTTAATTTTTAATCGGGTTTTAATGTAACCAATTTATGATTTGCTTTGGTTAATGTAGATTATGAAGTCGACTCGTCAAAACTACTAAAGTCGTGAAGTAGTTTATGGTATAGGTTGGCGGATGAATATATGAGCCTGATGGTAAGTGGTCGCAACCACCCAATTCAATTGGTGCTATATGAAATATTAACCATTTCTCCCATCGCCAATTCGCCACCAACCTTGGGAATTACAATGTGTCCTTTGTGTCTGTAGTTGGACGGGCTCAGTCACCAACAGAACAATACTCAGTACTGTTGTTTGGTAGAATATCTGATGAGTGGGTGGTACCTATCCAGACGGGCTTGCAACAAACTCATACAGCAAATTCATATCTATTGTAGGTACTGCTCTCTTAGTGCGCATATTTCCAAACTTTCAAATTGATTTGACAAACAAAAGTAAATTAAACTCGTGTCCACACACATTTACTTATAGGTACGAACTTTGTACACGAGTAAAGTCAAGCATATAATTAACACGTCAGTGGGTGAATTGGATTGGGGTACAGACAAAATTTATCTATATATTAAACTTTAAATTGAAATTACTAATTAAGATTTCCTTAACAAAACTTAATCAAGAGTTGATTATGTATGTTCTAAACATCACACACATTAACTGTACGTATACACACACTTACGTAACTTGGAATAAATATAATAAGAAAAAACAAAATAAAATAAAGCCAATTAATTGAATTTCCAATGGGAATAACAATAACCATCATTAACAAAAGCTTTTTATGGATGCAGCTCGACCTTGACTGTCGAATTTATTCCTTCAGCAAATCAAATTGTTAGATTAGGCTCTAGTTAACGTTTACCACGCAAGCGGCTCCATTGAGTGCAGTCACGATATCACATTTAGCTTTGTCTACTTTCAAGAACAATATTAATTTAGCATACATTTCATTGTAGTAGTAGCAGTTAAGAAATTCCGCATTTATTCTTAAAATAACAATCAATATTTTTACGTTTCGAATTTAGATACGTAAAATGGGGACGCAATCAATTTTCTTTAAATAGCATATGAATGTAGCTTCTTAATAAATCTCTTCATTCATTCTAATCTAAGTCGGCTTAAAGAAGTCCAAACCTACCGAAAAACCGTACAAAATAATCTGAATGAAAACAGCAGATAGAGAGTTGTTTGGTATAGATTGGCAAGGCTAATGATCATGACAGAACGAACAGAACGAACGAACGAACGAATGAACGAAAGACACCTAGTACTTTTCTTCATGATCAACAGTCAAACGCAATCAAGCGCTGGTCACTGGCCTCCTTCAAGATGTACTAAAACTTTCGGTTCTCCGCCTATAGTATCTTTGCATTGCTTTCCGTAATGCTTACTATATTATAATTTATCAACGATACCAAAAAACTAATTTAAAAATTTGTTGTCTTATAAATTTGAAATTTCGTGTTGCCATATGTAAAAAAACTTTTTTAATTATACCGCTGACTTCCCATTCACTGCTTCATATATCTTGCGTGTCGATGGTGACTAATGAATATTATGCATAATGAATTTTAATTAATCATACAACATTATTTTGTTTCAGGTAAGTTCTTGTCGTGTTTTCTGCACCGGTACATACGTAAGCGACTTGCAGACTAATACTTAAGGAAGTTTTATTTACAAGATCCGGTTACGGCATCCTTTTTTATTGTATTTCGAAACAAACAGCAATTACATTACAGTTATTCCTATGAGGAAGGTAGCAAGTGGTAAGCGAGATGTGTTTTTTATATCACTTAGCTATATACCTCATGCACTTTTCGGTTCAATGATAACCTTACTCGATCTAAACTTTAAATTAAAAGAAAATCTAATTCTGCTATTTCTTTATTTCAATAATAATTTGACAAGCATCGTAGAAATACAACATTTAGAGACACTTGTAAATACATACATAGAAGTACTACATAGAAGTAGAACGTCTAAAAAGCCACAGTTGATATTTGAATACGGATAAAAATGTCAAGAAACATTAGACTTTCTATTTTCTGAGTTATCAACTTAATGGGGATGCAAAAGTTTTTTTGTATCGGTATGGTCACACCAAAAATAATAATTATTAATTACCGCGTCGCTTTTCGCTTATGGCATTTCGGTTTGCGCTCACGTCATACCTAATTGCAGTAGATTGTTCTAACATATTATCGCTGACCGTGCTGGCCCGTGACGCCATGCCATCTGTTACAATCACCAATTTAACCTGACCCCTCTTGCCTCTCTGTTTTCTCATAAATCAATACGTAACCAGAATATACAAGCACAAGGTGGTACTCGTAATATATGGTTAGACTTGACAGGATATGGCAATAAACGGTTTTTGCTAATGCTAATTAAAAAGTCTGTACATGTGACAAGGGTACTACTTTATAAATAATCAAATATTGTGCCTATCTTATCCAAAATTTCATACATATATTATAATAAAATCGATTAATACGTATACAAGGAAGTTCTGATGCCAATATATCATGCAATGTAGGATTTGTTGATGATAACGCTACATTTAACAATCATGTTGGTGTCTGTTGCGCTTAATATTATAATATATCCCAGCGTTGCTGTCAGTGTATTTCAAGAAGCGTACGTGAGGCGTCGATCCTGTCTAGACGAGTTTCAACGACCATTTCAATGAGATCCATTTAATCGTTACCTCCAAAAGCATATTGAAATAATCAATTATTTAACAGACAGACACTAATAATAAACAGATAAAATAGTATTTAAAATTGGAACTACTTAAACCTTTAATCTGTGATAGAAGCTGACAACGATAATGACAAAGCTAAACAGAAAACAGATTTTGTAAAATCACAACGGTTAATAGTCTTTTGTAAAAGCGGTAACATGAAAAGAAGTCGGCGTACCGTATAAGATTAACATGTATAATAATGTTATTATTATAGGATTTACCTTAAAAATTCAGCAACAAAAACTGGCGCAGTCGGTTTACAAATATGGATAGGGTTGCATTGCTAATTTGTCGTCGCGTACATTTCCTATATATTCACGAGCAATTTATACCTTTATGCTAATAGGAACTAGGTTGATATTTGCATGAGAAATTGTTTTGCGACTGCGTCGAAGATTATGCAGATCCATAACGGTGCTTATAAACGTCCGACTCTGAACCGTGTATGGAGCGCACATGACGTGCGATTTGTTTCAGTTTATCTTGATTTCGTTTTATTGTTGTTTTAAAATCTTTTATATTATCAAAGTTGTAATTTGGAAGATTGTAAAATGAAACTTGTTCTGTTTTTATAAATTCAGTCAGAGTATTATCAACGAGTGCATATGGTAAATAAAATGTTTTTAAAATATGTCGATAAACGGTTGGCGATTCTTGACAGGTACTATTTATATATTTGAAATATCTGCAAATGAAAAATTTCTTTATGAATTAAAGAAAACTACTTTTATTTTATTTTGTACAATTCTGGTTTCTTTTTAAAGCCTTTAAATTTTGAATACTTTGAAGATTAACTGTGCTGAACTTATTTTAAATTAAGTTAGCAATCCAACAACGAGATGGAGGGTCTTGCCGTTTAATTAATTTCACTTTGAGTTTAGAACTTCTATTTGCAATTTAATCCAAAAATAAATATTAAAATATAATCCGTGTAAAAGGTGCACTTGGTCGTATTTTGCAACTAGAAATTGAAAAGCCTTCCAACTGGATTGCGAATCACGTTGTAGTTTCTTGCCGACACGAAACCCGATATTCGCATTTCTCGGAACCAGCTCTCAAATCAAAGCCTTTGTTTTTGCTTCTTCGGCATTGTTTTCGACGTATGCGTCTAACTCATCCTCAATTGAATTTTCAGTGTCAACGTACTTTCGTTTTACATACAATATTTATATTATTTTGACAATCTTTTTTATTTTTATTGAAATAGAGAAACGACAATATTAATGACACATACCCGTTATGGGTACATACCC
The DNA here is from genome assembly GCF_905220365.1 of Vanessa cardui. Lineage (NCBI taxonomy): Eukaryota > Metazoa > Arthropoda > Insecta > Lepidoptera > Nymphalidae > Vanessa > Vanessa cardui. The sequence goes on along the minus strand of NC_061127.1, from coordinate 3,988,855 downwards.
TTCTTATCTTTACAACAAAAACTGTAAAAATTAGACAAGTAATAGTTATTAATTTGATAGAAATAATTGAAACCAAATTATACATTTATCTTTTTATTATTCATGAAATCTTTATTACGTAAACAAAGATATAGGTACATAAATAGTCGTGAAATTCAGTCTGTCTGTTGGGAACGAATTAGCTGTCATAAATGTTGGAATAAATACTAAATATTATTAGAAAATAAATAGACTTAATATTACTTGCTAATATTACCGTGATGTTTAACTCACGATTACTGGAAATATTCTTATACTGAGAATAATGAAACGGCTTACGGTATTACCTAATAACACAAATCGAATATTCAAGTGTATATATATTACCGATGATCATTTCGAACAGGTAAAGGAAGACAAAAATGCATGTGAGTCACTTTAAAAACACGTCCGGTTCTCAGCGATATGAGAAAAAAAGGAAAATACGACGACACCTTACTAAAATCGAATGACTCAAATAAACTCGTAAACGGTGAAAAGGTATCGCATTTTAATAAACTTAAATTGAGTATTGGTTACAAAGAAGGCATGTGGAATCATTTTAAAGTAGGACATATAAAATACAACAATATTAAAATTTGGGAAGAGAATACGCTCACGTATTACACTTACTATAATTGATGATAGGGTTTCGTTAAGGCTAGGTAAGCAATAACCATCATATATTCTTTCATTAACAGCATGTAAATTTTCCACTGCTGAGCTAAAGCCACCTCTCCCTTTGAGGTTTGAACATATTCCACCACATTGTTCCGATGAGGATTGGTGGAATACACATGTGGCCGATTTACGATGAAATTACGAATTCACTAGCAAATAGCTGATTTAATAATGAGTAACTTAGACTACTTTTAATTTAGAGTTATTTATAAAATAATAATAAAGTCATGCTGCAATGACTGAATACAGTCCAGTATTGCTTGCAATGGTTATAGAACCATAAAATTTGTTAAATTCAAACGCGCATAAAGTCGCGCACACAGATCATAACAAATTATAAACAATTTGAAATTAGTGCATTAAAATTTACGTATTTAAGTACTTGTAGTTCCATTGTCCCAAACAAGTTACAAAGAACGCTGAAACTATGAATGTGAACAATTAGACGATATAAATTAGAATCGCTATCTGCTGGCTGCATTTCAGCGACTCGTTTGAGCTAATTTATTTAGACAATTAAGACATTTATTAGCCATTGTTGGGTAAGCTGTATACAGTCATTCCGGTTTTAGTTATCGAAATTTTAGTGCAAGCACGCCCCATGTATTGAAATCATATTTGGTAGTCAATTCTTTAGAATTTGCTCCATTTTGTTTAATGTCCATGTATAGAAACCAATTGCTATTATTTCAATTTGGTAGTGAATTCTTCAGAATTTGCTCCATTTAATTTTTCTTTTTCTTTGGTATAAGTTGGCGGACAAGCATATGGGCCACCTAATGGTAGGTGGTCACCATCACCCATAGACAATGACGCTGTAAGAAATATTAACTATTCCTTACATCGTCAATGTGCCACCAACCTTGGGAACTAAGATGTTATGTCCCTTGTGCCTGAAGTAACACTGGCTCACTCACCCTTCACACCGGAACACAAAAATACTGAGTACTGTTATTTGGCGATAGAATAACCGACGTAGAATAATTGTGAAAAGCCGATTGCTATAATATATAGCAATTTTATAACTGATGTTTTTTTTCTATATATTGCTAATTTCAAAACGTAATCTTGTCAGATATTATACTGTTATAAAAGTTAATTTTGAAGGTTGATTTTTAACGTCTCGTTTTATATTTGACTAGCATAACTGGTCAGGCGTTGTTCTCCTGTGTGAATGAGAGAAGTAGATGCCAACTGTCATGGCAAAAGATTACGTAGAATAAAGTAGATACTATCAGCGCCATCTAGTGAGCAATGTCAAAAATTACAAACATTTAGAAAATACAAAGATATATTTCGGGCTATTAAATGAAGTACGATGTTACGAATACCATTTGTAATACACCAGACACATGATGATACAATATAATAAATCGTATAGCTTCGGTAATATCCGGAGGAGTTTTCGTCGAGAGTTTATTCGAAGCACCAAATTTTAACACCTACGTTAATGGGACGTCCCGTGGTCATCTCCCGTCGCTCGGTAATACCGAATTTTAAATGAAAGATGATAAAGAAAGTATCTCTTGATCGTTCGAAGCTTAAACGTTGATATAATTTAATACGTTTTTAACAGAAATGGTTTTTTTCTGATAACAGTCCTATAGACTTCATTGCTTTGTAGAAATTTTACGTTTCTTAATTTTATTTATACGTGTAATGAAATTGGAGTGTCTGTTTGTAATATTAAAATAACCGCTTTTTACCAAACGCATGTACGTATGTATACATATACCAAAAAAACCTTTTTTATAGCATTTGTCTGATTTTGACGGGACATTCACTGGACGAAAGCTGATCTTATAAGGAGTAACTTAGAATACAATAATAGCTTTTTTGTTAAATTCTTCGCCTAAAGCGCATAACGTCACCGGCACAGCAAGCTAAATGATATCAATGTGATATTTTTGTATTCTATATAAGTTTGTTGACAATTATGGCCAGAAGATAACTTATATATCTTATCAATATTTAACAGCATAAGTCGCTTATAAGATCTGCAATAAAAGCGAAAAGGACTTTAAGTAACTCGACTTCGATAAATTACATAACATTTCTCAACTTTCTCAAGGAAATATAAAAAATACACCGAAACACCATCCTGCGGGCGGCTGCGATTAAAGAACGAGCAAACATCCACAGTTTCCTCGTAGATAAAACTCATAAACTGCATCGTTAAGATAAGAAGTGTTAATTTCATAAGAAACTATTAAGCGGTGCCTCTGTTATAAAGTAATACTTTTATCTAGGAACGGTGAAAGTTGCTTGCTTCATCATCATCAATTATCTCGATTATTGTACAAGTAATGACATTTTATTTTTATAGAAGACACTTCCACGCGTACGGTATATCCAAGTTTTACTCAACTAGTTACCTTATACAGATCTTGAAGTCTTGAGATTCGATCTTGAGATTTAGAACTAGCTTGTCAAAATCAAGGAGTTCTTAGTTACGAAATTTTATTGTTTTTAGAGTATGACATTGGTAGTGCAACTCCTTCGGCTTGACTGTCTCTGTTAGCAGATCATCGATGAGTAAAATTATAAGATTGACTTTTTTTTACGCATTAGTCAAAACTAAATTTTTATATTTCATTTTTTTCTTATGAAGTGTTTTTTTCGTTGTTTAGTGTAATATATAGTTTCTACAATTCATATATGTCCATGTTAAATAGTGAGTCGCTCATTTGGTCCTGATTTCACCTAATTATATTTTTTTCTATCTCTTATTGAATGCTTTGACGTTCTTATGTCAATTTCTCCCTAATTAAAGCTCAACTTGTAATATATATAAAATATGTGTTATGATTTTAGACGATACATGTTTTTATGTACAATATTATATAGGCGATAAAAAACTTGGAATTAACATTCGTCGTTATACACGGTATATAAACATTGTATATAATGAATGCGAAAGGCAATTACTGAATCTCTTGGCACTTCTCGATATATCAACATTACATTCCAATGCTTTCAATTTAATGTAACTTGTAAAATATCAATTTTATTTTTATAATGAAATTAAATCCTATAAATATTAATGATTAATATACACTTAGTTCCGTGACAAAATTATATTTATACATTAACGCACTTTTTGAAATTGCATATGTTAACAATAAAAACCTTAAATTGAACTTCTCAAAGTAAATTAAGATCATTGCCGTATCTTTTGGTTATGACAATTTTTTGTATCATGTAATATTATCTTATGTAATTTTAAATGCGTTTTATATTACCTTACAAACTTTATAAAACGCTTCAATTTATTTAAGGTTGAGTTTAATGTAAACCTTAGGTCTATAACAATAAGACTTAAATTTAATCGAAGGTTGCCGATATGTTGATTTTTCTGCCCATTACGTCTTCCCTATATAAGGCAATGACATAATATACGTATTTATTGAGTGAGCCTGACGTCAACTTACCATGTGATCGTTGATCACATACAAATTGTACATCTATACTGTTATATTAATAATATTGTATGTATTCCTTGTGCATTTTTAATTTTGTCAGGAGAAGATTATATATGTATATAGTAATTGGTAACAAATAATTTACTAAAATTAATTCGAATCTATCCGTCGGTCTCGCCTGTGTCATCCGAGTATTGCAGTTTTTATTCTGCAACTCACTTTAAGGTAGAAAGGTCTTTTCGGTAGAAAGTCTTATCACAGTAAACAAATTCGATTTTTTTTTAAATTACTGAAACCAAAACATAGATTATTAATATAGAGTGTTGTACTACAAAACTAATTAGAAAAAACCCTACTTTATTATTTATATCTTCACTTGTGTGACAGCTACGCTTGTCACTCGCCAAACGTCAAACTACTAAACTAGTGTGCGTATCCGTTATATTAAAATTACAGTACGACACAACTTCGATGTAGTATCGGAAAATGCAATGAAACCAATTACTGCTGATTCAAGAATAGAAACAGCTCCCTATCGCGCCAATCGACGCTATTCGTCGCTATAGATTCTCGCGTCAGTGCAACCATGTCGACGTGTCAAATTGACGAATACATTAGGTCATATGATATTACAAGTTATTACGTTTGTGTAAAGATCATATTCACGTAAGAAATAAATGCTGATAATTTGAGATAGCGTGCTTAATTTTGCCGATGCTACATATAAGTTGTGTCGTATTATACCTGCATATTAATAATCAAATATTGGACAATGTCTTGCTGTTTTGTTTAAACTAATAAATGTCACATAAAACCTTTGTTAGTGGATAATTTTAACGACGCATAAATATAAATGATCGAATCAATTCAATTCTACGTAACAATTTCTACAGTATTGTATACCGTTATGGCAATATATTTTCAATTAAAGCTAACAACTGTGGCACTGAGCTGACACTTCAAATTTAACCCCCGCGGCGAATTGCTATTCAAAAAATCAACTTTTAATTGACAGTTATGACTTACAGTAATTTATTGACTATCGATTATATGAAATAGGCGCGATTTAACACGCTTTATTAAAAGATTCACATTTTCATACAAGTCCCTTTTTTAATTTGGAAGTGTAATTTGAATATTGAACCTTGCTACACTTCTTTCGCAAGTAGCACGCTGCTTTTGTTTTTTAAATAAGTGTTTTTTGCCATATCTTAATTATATTATTAAGGTAAACAATTGCAACATAATTGCTTACAAGTAAGGCAATGTAAATTTCTTTCATTTGATTATTATTTTTCATAAAAATATTATAACACTATACTAGTACTAAACTTCTGAAGGTTACACTGTCTGAACCATTGATCCGTAAATTTGACGTAATTTGGTAGGAAACAATTTGGAACCCGAAATAATATCGCGGAAGAAGCCGCGGCCATAAACTAATATTCTACATATGTACCAATAGAGGTACCATTTATTACTTTGTGTATAAGTATAACTAGGTGCGCTTCGTAGTTGCGCCAGCATTAAATTTAGACTATTCATATGAATTTCATGACCTTTCCGATATGACCTCCATCTTCCGGTCTATATCTATAAGGTCTTCTGGTCTATTAGTTGGTTTAGTAGTATTAATTTAACTGAATTATAAAAAAGACATGTGTAAGTGTAACTACAGGCACAAGGGACATACCATCTTAGTTCCCAATGTTGGTGGCACATTGACGATGTAAGAAATAGTTAATATTTCTTACAGCTTCATTGTCTATGGGTGATGGTGACCATTTACCATCAGGTGGCCCATATGCTCGACGGCCAACCTATACCATAAAAAAAGAAGTGAAATTTATGTATTATTTAATAATACAACTTTATAATATATTCTCAGTCAAAGAACACTGGATATCATCCACATAACATTGAAAATAAACAAACGATATTCATGATGCAGTGAAGTACGTGAGCACGTCGGATGTGCAAGCGCAACGTATTATTAGCGAAACGCTTAACAAATAAAAATATGAAACTCGTCCCACGCCCACGACCCGCGGCATTATTGTCCTATTTGAATTACTATTTCGTTTATTTAAATCAAACACAAATGTTAATCTATTTTTACCAGACAGGTTGATTTTTGTAGCAACAATATATACTCATTCATGTGTATCAAAATCTTTGCAATTAATCATTTTAAGATATTTTTCAATAAATTATATCTATACTAATAGGTATTATGATGAGGTAATATTTGTTCGTTGGTATGTAAAAAGTAATCTACGGAACCAATCCTTTAAATTTGTATCACTGGTAGAAAGCCAAATCCATCCTTGTTCAAGATGCATTTTTTCCAATTATTATTCCAAAAATATCTTCATTTCCCTTAATAATTTAAAAATATATTTATAAAAACTGATAGTTAAAAATATTTTCTTACAACTATCTACCTAAATAATTGTGTGTATCAATCAATAGCGCATTGATTTAAGGGCCGCTTGGCGAAGTAAAAAGTCGCAGAATCGATCGATTTCAGCAGCAAGCTTTTTAAGCCTAAATGAAAGGGTAAATTAAGATAATAATTTTTAGTGGAAAATTGTTATAATCCGTTAAAGCAAATTATATAATCTTTTTATCTTACGAATCATGGAAGCTAGTTTTAAATTCCTTAAAATTATGTAAGGGATAATATTAATCTGATAATATATCTTAAATATTATGTTGTTTTGTGTAAACCGGCGTCCCGTCGCGCAAAATCGCGGTACGAAGCTTATAGAGGTCACCTGCTGAGTATGTAATGCTTTGCGGGCCTTTGGTGATGAAAGGATGGAGCATGAATTATTTTATGAACCTGGTAACACTGTTATTAAACTTAAAAATATATCGCTCCTTATATTTTTTAATTTAAGTTCATGTTGAAATTGGGAAATGAGTTTATTCGATATAAAACTCATGTATATTTTTTGTTAAATTACTTCGAATGTCTTGAATGAGTTGGCAATTGTCTTAATGTGTTTTGTGCGATGGCGACACCGGCAAAGCAATCGTCTTGCTCGCCACAGATTAACACTAAACATTACGTTTAAAGAATAAAGAGGTCGACCTTTATTATTTAACCATTAGATTTATAAATACAAAATCATAAAACCAAACATATAACAATATATCTTATTGGTACAAGACTGTACAAACGTGCATATTTCACATAGTTTATTTAAAATTTAAAATGAAATTGTCAAGTTAAGTAAGAATATCATTAAATAGGTACACTTCCCCATTCGCTGAAGTCGGCTCGCATGTAAATTGTACTTAATACCAATTATAAATTGCAAAATATCTTATTAAATACGTAATTTACTTGTTTCCTTTATTATGGTATCAATTTGTATATCATTTAAATAATTACACTCGATACATACATATATTTGGTATTATATTAAACAATCAAACCGTTGGCATAAATTTAAATGAACTTTTAATCGAGCGAAAATATAAGTCGTTTTCTGTAGTCTTCTATCACACTCGTTATCTTTTTGTTTTAGTACCAAGGGTTTTTTTATGGTGTAGGTTGGCGGACGAGCATATGGGCCACCTGATGGTAAGTGGTCACTATTACCCATAGACAATGACGCTGTAAGAAATATTAACTATTTCTTAAATCGTCAATGCGCCACTAACCTTGGGAACTAAGATATGTCTGATATTATATGTCCCTTATGCCTGTAATTACACTGGCTCACTAACCTTCAAACCGGAACACAACAATACTAAGTACTGTTGTTTGGCGGTAGAATAACTGATGAGTGGGTAGTACCTACCCAGTGGGGCTTACACAAAGTACTACCAAAGAAAATTCAGAAAAAAAAACTAAACATATTGAAATAATTATCAGATTTTACCAAATCAAAATTATTATTGAACATCACCAAAGGAAAAACTTACAGTACAGGTAGAAAATATTGAGAGAAAAACAAATGATAATTATAGAATAAATAAGCATACTTATAGTGACGGAATTACGTTCTTAATGTAATTTATGCTTTATTTGGTGTAACATGTCAGGCGTCACATATTTTTATTTACGCCCTACTTAATTACACCACGGCTTACGATATGCCCAGGGCAACAATTTAAAATACCGAGATCATGTTGCTACTTGTAAAAAACATTCAAATAAAGAACATATAATGTAGCAACCAAAACTGACGTCATAAAATATCTTGAAGCTATTTTCTAACCGAGTTAATTTATTATACGTAGTACATTATAAATATCTAATTGACATGAGTATCATTCACTTACGAAAGGTCTATATATCAGTTGGAGTAAATAAAATATATTAATAATAAAAGCCCTTTAAATTAAGACCTACATAAGAGGATTGAGACTAATGCTGCTATTTCAAAATCTAAACATACTTATCAATCAGTCAGTAAAAGTGGAAACAGATGTTCATATAACGCAGATACGTAGCACGCTCAGAGATTTATTCGTCAAAGGAATATAGCCCTTATTTCGTCAAGAATAATAGTCACAAACTACGCGTAAGTGGCTGCACTGAAACCCGTAATTCAATGTATAATTTGCCTGTCTGGCCGACTCTGCGATTATGCAAATGACACTGATAATATCGACTGCGCTAACGGAATTCTAGACACATCAAATCGCAACGGAGATGTGGGGAACAGTCTTTATGTCGTATCTTTATTAGCTAACATACAGCGATAAGTTCTTACAGACGAGATAGACTCGATTCTTAGTTGCCATTATCCTTTATTCCATTAATAAATGCAATTATGACCGAAATATTATCTTTAAAAGCTTTATGTATCAAATGCACCGCTCACAAATATTTTTGTTTAGCTATATGCAAAAAAATAGGTCCATAATATAAATTATCGCCAAGATAAATCCATATATATATATATATATATATATATATATAAGAGATATATATCTTGATTTCGATCTGAAATTGTATAAATTGCAGAAAAAAAGAAGATATCGTTCTAATATCCTCAGCAGTTATATTCGACGAGTATGTTTATATTACCAACAGTAAAATAATAAATTACAAACAACCGCAGTCGTACTTCTGTGTTATAATAAAAGAGAATACAATTTTTTTCCTATATGTGAGATATTATGTAATATTTCCCTGCGCAGTAAACTAAAGTGTGTGGTACTCCACAAGTGCTCCTAGTTGCGGTAAGCACCGCTGTTGTTTATGATATGTTTAGATAGGGAAATAGTGTTATGACGCCATTTCACAAGTGTGACGAGTTTTGTTTTCCCTTGTTATAATGTCCTTATATATCAGATTTTAGATATATTGAACAAGTACAATATCAATACATCGTAGATATATTGATCATACCAAATACGCTGGGATTCCTTAACACTAATAATGGATTTTTTTTAATTGTCCTAAAACTATAAACAGTAGTTTATATTTCCAGTTTCGTTTAGTTTATCTAATTGATCTAAATACTTTTTTAATATTCAGTTGCAACAGAAAGTTTTTTTCAAAACTAATTTGATAATGAAAGAAACAATCCCAGTACAGTTACCATATTCCTCAATTACGTTTTCTCGTACGTGCTTTTCATTCAGTATCATCATTTTTCCATAGTCGAACGAGAATCTTTAACGTTACGTTATCGTTACCGTAAGAAATGATGCGAGTTCATATAATCCAATCGACCATTCGCCATCACCTCAATGCAATATGCGGTTTGCTGAAATTATTGGATAATCAACGTCACGACGTAACGCGGTAGCTGCAACGCATACACACGGTTGGATTATGTAAATTAAAGAGGATGTCGATACTGACGCCGAGTTTTAGAGAAACTATTCCGATATAGATGATAATAATGTCTCCCGTCAGGCTATGCTTGCACAGCTTGCCCTGTTGACTTTGCTTCAAGTTGTTTTACCACTTTTGCCTTTAAACAGTCTCTCGCTTTGAATTTCAATGGTTTGGAAAATATTGTGCTTACTAAGACATTAAAATTTTCATATTAATGAGTATGGTGAAATAGTAAAACGTAAGAGATACTTTGGAATCGTGTGGTAAAGGAAATTAATTGTATGTAATATACAAGGTCTATGTAATAAATAGGAATTCTCAATAAACGATGATTCCGTGTGTATAAAGATACAAAGTCGGTGACTGCCGGTTTCTCGGTCTATTTGACATTTCGAACACACACGTATAAGATAAGCCGATGTTATTTCCACACATAAATTGGATCAGTTGTTTCTGTCCACGTGGGTGGTCTGTCTCTCATAAACCTAGGTTTTAAGGCTTCTAGAAACTGTTTAGCCTTTCAAATGGCATGTCTACCTTCCATATATGTTCAGTTACAATAGACCAATGTGGTCAAGCAATAACAAATTTAATCTTATTATTACCATTTAAGTTGGTGTTTTATAACTTTACAAAAATGGCGTTATTAACATTGTTTCTAAAACAAATCAATATTATCTTTACTGATAGAAAATGCACCGTTACGATATCTTAGATTTGAATCCGATTAAAAGGCTTATTGAAAACAATAAATACTTAATTAATTGACAAGGCAATGCCAAAAATTCTTTTCTCAGACCAAGGTTACCTATATGGAAATCAAGCTCATTCCTCCAATTAATGTTTATCACCTAAAGGTCCATGGTGTTGTCAATTGTATTATTTTTAAGGTTAGGTCCTTACTCAGATATCTGACGTAAACATGTCTGTGGGTTGACATGAAACATCCCAAGCAAAATGTTGGTTGCAAGGCATTCAATGTCTCGAAAGGGAGACAATACCAGAATAAGCGTTCTAACTTCCATTGAAGGTAAAGAATCTTAATTGAAACTTGTATATCTACTTGCAGGTTGTATGTGCTTAGTACAAACAACGACGCAATCTTTTCATGGTAATATGGAGTTACTTCTCAATGACCTGTTACATACTTGACTTCTTCGTTTTTGTCGTGAAGTTTATAAGAAAATCATTCGATTAATTCTGTTTGAGAACATTTTGCTTTGAAAAATCCAACAAACCTAAAATCTTTAAAGATAGCGTGTCTGTGAAGGTCGTGAATTTAAACTCGCTTTCTATTCAAACGAAGATACGAGTATGTCATTCGATGTACACAAAACTTTCACATATAATTATTCTATAATGACCTCAAGTCTCATTTGAATTAAGCCAATCCCATAAATAACGCATAGTTAATACGTTTACGTGACAACACTAATGAATATTGTCCCAAATGATTTGTATTGTGACGACGTTTGTTCAGATGTCCCAAACGAATGTCGGAAATATTACCCAATAGATGTAAACAAAGCAAAGATGTATTACTGATTGGAATACCATAATTTACGGTTTTTCTGATACATATTTAGGAGATAGCAATATAGTGTCCTGTTCTTTCATATGTGTAATCGATGATGAAAGAATAAGAGAAATAAGTGCTTAACTAAATTTTTGTTCAACATCGATCATAAGTAATGAGTGAGTCATAAGAACTGTGTAACTACAGGAACAAGGGACTTAATATCTTCGTTCCCAAGTGTGGTGGCATATTACTTATCTAAGGAATGGTTTAATACAGTGCTATTGTCTATGGACAGTGATGACCACTCACTTCTATAATAAAAAAATAAAACTATTAAACGTCCTTCGCTTAAACAAGCATTTAATTAATTATCTGTATTTATAATACGACCATATGTTAGCAACATATTAATTTATTGAATACTTTAAATATCATAAGGATGAAGTGTAAACGGTTCCACTAAGCCTTGTTTCCCACACTCGCGTTACGTAACCATAAGCTTCAAGGATCACTAATCTTCAAGGATTATACTCTTACGAGGATGACTCTGATACCATTGTCATGTACGACTCGTGGAGATCGAATGATGTTACGGATTAAAATTTTCGTTATATCCCTAAAATTTATACGTTATCGAATTGCTGATGTCCTAGAGAGATTATCCTTTGAATGTTCCGCAATATTCCACAGCTTTACTGTTTCCTTTAAATAGTTTTTGATTAATGTTTCCAACGATGAGATAATGGTATTAGCTGAGATCGCTTTACAGTCCTTTTGAAATGTTTGGGTACTCAAATGAAAATTTTTAACGTTTTATTTGTCTGTGGTTTTTTTGGAAGTTTGCGTATGGAATCTTATTTTTTTTTTTTATTAGATACGACATGCATTATAATCATCAAAATAACTATACAGTACAGTTAAATAATCTTATTTCGTAGTGCGAGATCTATGAATAATATCGATGTATTAGAATTTAAATTTGCACTTAAGAAACAAAACAAAAAATATATTCAATAAAATGACACAAGTTTTTTTCCTCTAATAATATAAATTCGGTTTAAGTATTAATACCAAGCTATACAATGAATCCAATATTTTTTCTTTCCATCGATCGTGAAACTCTTGTATGAGGTCATTTACGGATCTAACATTTTTTCCCAGTTAAGTCAACTTATTGATATTATGTAAGAAGCAATATGCATGCAATCGTGTTGAATTTATAATTTATTTTTAACCAAGCTTACAAAATATATTTGTTATTATATGTCTTAATAAATAATAAATGTATTTAAATATTATTATTAAGTATGTAATAATTAACAGAACTCAGATTTGGACAAAGTTTTCACTGTACAATTTATCTAATTTTATTTTTAAAATTTGCTTCTAAATTCTAACAATTATTCCTTATGGATTGGATTTCATTCTACATACAAACTTCAAAAAGATAATGGAATACTTCAAAATCTCCGTTTTGTCACTTAATATAATAATAATGATTTAATTTCAACTCGATTCGAGATAATGACTTCATCCTGTTTACATTGCATTTAAAGACACGTGCAACTGTATCTGTTAAACCTTTTTATTTTATAGCATGAAGGTTCAAACTACACTTAAAATATATGTAATATATTACAATCGAAGAATGAGCTAAGATAAACAGGCCTTAGATTTACATATTCCGCGTGATTTGCCAAGAGCCTTATTTTATTTTGCACGACAAATCTTTATAATAAACCTATTGCAAATTAACTACTTGTATCCACTATACATTTTCTTACAAAAATTCATATTGTAATTTAGCATTAAAAACGCAATTTTCGAGAATTTGTAATTAATACCGACCAATATAACATTTCGATCGATTATATTACATCATTTAAATGTCGAAAATGTTAATTTATCAGTCCCCTGTGATTGGACAAGTGTTCTATTAATAGCATAGGTAAACTATATTATAACATATAATAAACGTTTCTTAGCTCGTTAAATTCATATGATGGTATTATAAAACCTATTTAATGTTTAATTAATTTAAATATGCATAATAAAGGACTTCCGTTATCAAACGAAAATTGTCATTTGTGATGAAAATAAAAAGCGTGTATCAAAGTCCCTAAGAGCGGCGCGCACGCATACATTATTCAAAGGACGCGACCAGCTCGTAAGCGTGTAATTACAACTTTGAATATATTACAGCACTTCAAACCTCGTCTTTTATAAATTACTCGTCATAAATATGCTAGGGCACATAATTGTGAGACAATCGCTTCAGACACTTCACATCATTTATACGGACGGACTAGAAAGATAACGATATATTAGTATTGTACGAGATTTTGACATCATTTTATAGGACTGACTTTTGCACGCAGTTTCGCCCGAGTGTCGAATTGGCACGAAAAACACAACAATTTGGAATATTTATATTAAACTTCACTTCTACTTGGTGGTAGGGCTTTGTGCAAGCCAGCCTGGTACCACCCACTCATCAGATATTCTACCGCTAAACAACAGTACGCAGTATTGTTGTGATCCGGTTTGAAGGCTGAGTGAGCCAGTGTAACTACAGGCACGAGAAACATGGCGTCTTAGTTCCCAAGGTTGGTGGCGCACTGACGATGTAAGGACTAGTTAGTATATCTTACAGCGTCATTATCTATGGACGATGGTGACCACTTACCATCAGGTGGTCCATATGCTCGTCCGTTAAGCTATTCCATAAAAAAAGTATCCTAGAGTATTAGTGGCTTTAAATACATATATTGTTTTTAATTACATGCCATACTCATAAATAATGTCTTAATTTTACTTTCAAAATTATTTTCATTATAATAATGCACTAAGAGCCATTTATAATGGAGCCAGTAGCCTATGTATGTACAAAATTTGCTACTGATAATGTCTTAATATATGTGTATATATATAAATATTATTTATCCGAGATTTCCAACGTAATGTGATAAATATTATTATTTATTTTCTTATAACTTTTAATGAGTAATGACTCTTTCATAACAATGAAAGATGAAACTATTATTCAATTTAAAATGCACTCACTAGTCACATATCTTGAAGTAATGAGGCGTAAAACTTTAAATCATACATCTTAGCTTCAACAGCTAAAGAGTTCTGTTTGTTCATTTAGTTTTATTTTTTAATCCATCTTCACACAGCTGAGCGTCTCTTTGACATTATGATAGGGTTGCCAGCTTAAAAAATAAAAATATTTTTCCAATCTTGTCTATTTATAGAACTGCCAATGCTTTCATTAGTCGCAAAATTCTTTTTTTTTTCATTTGGATTTCGAAAGCGTTCGATTTACTTAAACACATAATTCTAATAAGTTTTGGAAAATATTACTCTAGAATCAATAAAACGTGGGTCGAATACATAAAAATATTATTTTTATTAAGAACATTAAATCGCCGTCTTTCAAACGCAATTTAAATAACGATTGAAATAAAATCAAGCAATTAAAATACACTTAAAAGTCAATGATGTGTTTCCTCTACTTATACATCGGATACACTTAAAAAAAGTCTCTCGATCAAGGTGAGTTGAATGTTTTACTTTTTTATTTAGGTATGTATTTCTGACTAGTTTTTAGTACAAGCCATGCATTGAGAGAAATGCCTCTTCATCTCGTATAACAAATAGCTTGTATTTTTTTCACCTCTTACTGAATTTCG
The DNA here is from genome assembly GCF_905220365.1 of Vanessa cardui. Taxonomy (NCBI): domain Eukaryota; kingdom Metazoa; phylum Arthropoda; class Insecta; order Lepidoptera; family Nymphalidae; genus Vanessa; species Vanessa cardui. Next base: position 3,973,714 of record NC_061127.1, on the reverse strand, counting down.
ATATTGCGTTTCTTTATATAAACTAATAGACTACTAAATAGCTTATAAATCGCTTAAATATATTTGCAAACAAGTATGCTCTCTATTGCCTTTTACGATGGGGCGATTTCGGACAACAGCCAAATGACAGACCAAAAACCTTAACTGATCTCCAAGATATATGTAGTTCTGTTTTACTGATAACTTCTTACCTTCGGTATACTTATACGATTTCATGACAATATATCTATTATGAAACAAATATTGATAGTATAGTAAAGGATTTTGATTTCAACCCAAGATGAGGCCTCGTTAAACTAGTCGCATAGTCTTGTCAAATTAGATTAGATATTGCGTACAATAAAATCGGGGCTATCGGATTTGTTAAAGTTTATTTTGTAGAAGTCTTTCAACTGCCACTGAATGTATGACGTCAAATATGTCAGACGTTCATTAACGCAAGTGAAGCCGTCTGCTATTATTATCAAACATTTTAATGTGACATTGGTAATATAAAATTACACATACGACTCAATGCCGAAAAAATCATCATTACATAGTCGCTTACCGCTGTCGGTCTCTATGTATGCTTAGATCTTTAAAATTACGCAACGGATTTTGATGCGGTTTTTAAATAGGTAGAGTGTTTCGAGAGAAAGGTTTTTGTATATAAGACTGATAATTTTAGAAGCGTCTACTATCATGTTTTAAATAAACAAATTCTGTAGCATTTTTTGTATCAGTATTGCACACGTGCGAAGCCAGAACGGGTCGATTGTAAAAATAGACTTATATAATAAATCAGACTTTTAAAATTAATGTCAGGCGATATTTACATAATTTGACTTATGATTGTAACACTATATTCGGGAGCAGCTCTATTAAACTAAATCTTAACGGCTATTAGCCTTAAATAACGGTAGTTTGTCCGGAGCAATTAATAAAGAAGTAGCCAGAGAAATAAGACTAATAAATAATCTTTCAGACATATTCTCACGATTTCTTATACGAAGTAAAATCTTATAGCATGAGTAAAATTTCAAGTTAGAAATTTCGTGTAAGTTTTTTGGACAAAATCGTTTCATTTTATAAATGTTTTATAGTTGTGAAGGAAGATGCATAACACTGGTTACGGAGCTCATTATGCAATATGTCTAAATTATTGATCATCAGAATAGCAAGTTAATAAGCGTGGTCATAATTCTAGACTTCGTCCAGTGTGTGGGCGCTGGTCTCGTGAGAGCGAATTTGAGGCGCCATGTTCTAGACTAAACGTAATACAACCTAATAGTGCTTAATAAAATAGCAATAAGAATCATTTTAGTTTAATTAAAAGTAAAATTTTATCGTTTATTACGTAAATAAAATCTTCAGTTATCCATGCGTTATCTAAATGTTGTATCTCCGTTTAATGTTTATGGGATTTCGTCCTTAAATGTATTTAGAACAAATATGATATGATAGATACTTATCCGACTTAAATGATATATGATACTTTTATGATTATTTCAAAAGGATTCTTCATCTTATCTGATGAATAAAATGCAGCTGGTATAATTCCAATAAAGTAACGACATAAATAAATACTATTATGTATAATAAAATGATAAATTTAAAAGTAACTCTGACTGTATGTCTGTTGCCCTATCACGGCCAAATTACAACACCGAATTTATTGAAGTTTTCGTATGAATCAAATCAAAATAAACTTTATTCAAATAGGCTTTTACAAGCACTTTTGAATCGTCATTTTACAATGAAGCTACCACCGGTTCGGAAAGTAGATTCTACCGAGAAGAAACTCAGTAGTTACTCTTTTTTAACATTTAAATATTTTTTTCATTGAAAAATTTGGAAGCTTGAAAAGGTTGTAAATTTTCTGATAATTTTTTAGTCTCAACTTATAATCCCAACAAGTGTGAAAACCACCTCCTTATTGGACAACAGATCTTATCTCCTCTTCTTCTTCATTGCTGGGAATTTGTCGTCGACATAAAATATTTTGTAGGTATAACATACACGTTAATTTTATAATTATACCAGTATTTCACGTTCGATATTTGACGCGAGTTTTGATTTTTTTTTTAAATTATTCCTCCTCAAAGTTTTTTTTAAGCAAAGGTGACACTGATGTTGTTCCGTCAAAAGCAGTCATAATGTCACACACATCACGTTTAACGACTTTTATTTCTTTATTTGAACCAATAAAGTAGATAAGCCCAATAAAAGTGCCTCGTCGCTGTATATTATATAGTAATCTTATTTGTTATATTGTAAACAAGTATGCGTTACATTAATGAGTGGTGTTTAATTATGTCATATAACATCAGATAGTTATAACGTTATTATCGTTATTTATAACAGACACGAGACAATATTAAACATGTCATAATAAATTGTGTTTATTTTTTTATATTCCGTAAGCTACGTAAATTGCAGAACATAATCAGAAGTCAACTCTCACACTGATAAATTCTTATATAAAACCTCTCGTAACCACCTCTCGCATATTGTTTGGTAAAATTAGAAAGAGACAAAAACACACTTAGTGTGGCCAGTGTAGTCAGTAAGCTAGTATGTCTTGTAAACCTCGTCGTAAATATTTTGCTTATATACAAAATGTTACATAATAAATATATGAAAGATGAATCACAAATCCCCGCTAATAAGCAGCACATGCAATAATGCACAAACAAACAGTTTCCAAAGCAGGTGAATGCTTTTTATCCTTCACCGCCACCCACGGGAATGAACCGACGAACCGGCGCCTGCTGCCGTGGGTGCTGCATTCCGTACCCACCCAGTGTAGCTTGTCACGAAGATAGACTACCTGTCCAGTCTAAACGCTATGGCCGAAATTAATCGAAGCCGCGGAATGCATTATTCCATCAAATGACTTGATTGAAATAGAATGTCCACGCTGAGAACTGGTACCGAGTTTTCGATTGAACGAACAAAGAGTTATTTCTCGCTAACGAATGAATGATATTGTTGTTAGCCAATACTATTTATTACGTTCACCTATCCACTGAATAAGTTTAACAACCTTATTTGGTCTCCTATGTCGAGACTTGTACAATGTAAACAAATATGCGTAATCAAATAGCCGTTTGCCATAATGCCGACCAATTCTAAAATCTTAGAAAACACTACTTTTTCAATTTCACACTTCACATCGGGAATATGGAATGGAATCTTAACCCTCAACATCACCCATAACTCAAGTATTAGTTCTAAACGCAATCATGCTCATTCATGATCATGTTGCTAAGATATAAAAGTATAACAATAATAAACAAATGTCATATCAATCGTAGGCGATCTGACCATCAAAAAAACCCAAGTATTAAAATATGATCTCACGATCAGTGAAAGCTGACCATCGCCTAAAAAAGGACACATGAACAACAATCGCAACTTAATAGTCAAAAATACCAATACAAAATTCGTACACCTTTCTGTAGCCAAGTCCATATATTTTTTCGTAAGATTTTCACTTTACTTTTAATTTGCGTAAAATTAAAACGTCGTATCATTTACAGCGACGTGATCATGATAGGATAGTTGAAACAATTGTTATCTGTTGAAAACTAGTTACAAAGATAGTATTGAAACATTTTCCCCCAAAAATATATATATAGGTTACCTTTCATGGTGATCGGTGGGTCGACGTCAAGGTATCAGCTTTAGAGAGATACGCCAATATACAATTTATTATGGAAATTATTACAGAGAAATTGTATCAAACGAAATTATCTTAACGGATATCGATGCCTAAAACAATAAATTTTCAATAACCTCGATTATATTATACATAATTCTGTTACGCTCGCATAATTTACATAATTGTATTTGGTATAGTCAAGTGAGCAAGTCAAGGATACCGCCTATTATCACCTAAGCGTTTTAGCACATTGGCTGTATTTGTATAACCTTGACTTGTGATCATAGCATGAGATTTGTGACGTCAACGAGAATATTTTAAACTATGTTGGACCTAAATTTGTTTAAAAAAAATTTTACAACAAAAAAGATATTTTTGCTGTTGCAGTCTAAAACCTGAATACATATAAATATCGTCAGAAGCATACAAATAATAGTTAAGCTGACCCACATAGCCCACGGCTTAGGAGCTCTTTCTCCTGTTAAGAAAAAATATTCGGAGCTCTTTTGTTATTCTAACGAGATGACGTCGAAACCAAAACGTAGCATTTGAAAAACTAAATATTCTTTGCCCTGATTTAAGTTCGACACGTTCGGTTGAAATCCACGTGTCCTAAAATACTCCGCTCTTTATAAGACTTAATATTAAGAGCAAAGTTTTAACAACATGTACACAAGGTTTTAAGTACACAAGAGGTTAATTTCAACTTTGCATTTTCCTAGTTTTATTTGATATTTCATTCCGATGTCCACGCCAGATGCCTACAATGAAATTGAACTGGGGCCGATAAAATAACGAGTTCAGGTTTTAGAACGTCAGGCGTAAGTTTAAAGATGGCGGCTGGGACACATTCTGCAGTTTACGAGCAATTAACTTTATTTCAGCGCATCGAGAGCCTGAGTTTTATGGATCCCTTAGTTGCCAGCTATTTTATCTTCAATTGCATTTCTTTATATGGAATCGAGGTGTATGCTATTGTGCGTCGGCGATTCCTCGACTTGTACGGTGAAAAATTTTCATGTTAATTTATGTTTTTTTTGCCATCGGAGAGACAATTGTGTGAACAGCTCATTCAATTAAGTATCATGACTTTTGGTAGTTTATATTCTGTCTTGTTAAAATTTTAGACTTTTTGCAGTATTGTGTACGTATATTATACTCGTAGCTGTAATTAAATATAATAAATTTAAAACTTTACACAACTTTTAACTATATTTTTTACCTAAAATATTGAATATAGGTTTTTGTAAATAGCAAAAGATATCGTTAATGATGATAATTTTTTTAGTCGTTAGAATAGAATATCGTATCACCTATAGTATTTTAGTTTGGCTTATCTAAGTTGAGAAGGACATGCGTTATACAACATGTACATTTAGTATTAGGTATGAGGTTCTGAATATTATGTCGACGCAGCTAAAAAGAAAATCTATTCAAGCACTGACAAAACTCTTACATCAACATGTTACATTTCGAACTAATTTCCGGTCAAAAATTGTTTTTTTTTAATTACCCAATAAAAGAAAAAAATATGTCGTATGGTGTAATGACCAAAAAAACCCTTTAAAAAATTATGACTTGCGTTAGGTTAGGTTTCTTTTTGTGAAATAATTTAGTGAGACAACGTTCTAACAGTTCTAACCACAGGTATAACACTATCTTACAAAAATAAATCAAAATAAATTACGTTTGTCTATAGTAAAATATACTAATAAATCATTCTTATTTCCTGTCAAAACAGAAAAAACTGGTCGTAACAGATACACAACATTTAATTAATATTTGACGAGACTCGGCTAAGTCAATATTTTTTTATGTTAAGTGGACAATGATTTTCCTTATTGCGAGATTTGAAAGACAAACGAAGAGTTGAAGTTGAATTAAATTAATTAATTTTATAAGAAAATAGGTAGGCTGGTTAATGGACTGATGGTAAGTGGTCTCCATTGACCACGGATATTGACCGTCACTTACATTGTATGCATGCCACCCTTGGGAACTAAGGTGCATCGACCCTTGTGGCAACACTAGCAAATAATACTAAAACCGGGACACAACAATATAAAGTACTGTTTTGCAGTTGAATGTTTATAATTATTATTTATATTATTATAGTAATCTACAAAGTCGCTTCCCGTCATTTTTGCACTTAGAACTTTTAAATTACGATACGGTATTCGATGCGGTTTTTATTAATAAACAATGGGGAAGAGAGGTAGAGGAAGAGCGCTGTCCCGTTGGATAGACACGGTAAAGACAGCCACAGGATCTTGTGCCCAGGCTTGCCTACAAATGGCAAAGAATAGGAATTAGGAATGGCTGGAGGAAGGTGGTGCGAAGTTAGGAGAAGAGCCACACGCATGGTGGTCACGACCCTCAGTAATGAGGAAACGACTAGGAAGAAGAAAGTTATTCTAGATGTAGTTTTATATGTATAATTCATACATATTAATGAAAAAAATTTTTCTTTTTATGATCAATTTAAATCTAAAAATTGTATCTATGTGTTTTATATTTTTTATATAGACTACAAACGAATTCGTCAATCTATGCCTGTCGTACATCCTTCGACAAATAACAATCTACAAGTGAAATCGGAATAGCTAACAAAACTTTATAAACACTTATGGACCCCCACGGTTCTCAGTAGTAAGATTGTAGCTTACGTATTGCAATGTTACGAGGAGCTTAAACTTTACCTCACATGAGTACACCTGTCTCATATTTGCTCGTTATATTCCGACACAACCTTTTCCAAAGCAAATGGATCTTAAAAGTGAAATTTGTTACATATTTTAAACTTTATTCCATTACTTTAAAATACATATTGATTTAACAATACATATAACTTATTGATTTTGTGATTGCAATTCGTTTACACGCGATCGAATATATTTTTTATCTAAATATTCACATAGTTGTTCGTTGTTAATTTGACAAGTTTTGATGTTACAATAGTCATTGATGTGTGTTTTTGTGACTGACTTTAAATCAAATCTATAAGACTGCTTATAGAAGTTACTAAGCCTTGCTTTCTATCGCCATATTTTATATATTGTATATGAATCACACACATAGATAGCTTAATGTAGGTATCTGACGCTCTCTTGATATTCCTTAAGGCATTAATTATTAAACTATGTTGCTGAATTCTAATTTGATTAAAAACAATAAAATTTATGTTACACATATATTTTATTGTTTTTATATACACAGATTAGTTCTTGGAAATAATGTTAGGCATGCAATATAAGACATGATCCTTCTAAGCCATATAGATTCCAAATAGGAAGTTAAAACTAAAGTTACTTATTATACATAATGTAATGTTATTTAAGTAAAATAATTACGTAATATATCATTAACATGCTTAAGAAAGGTTTGCGGTAATTTCGCTACGACCGTTCTACCGTTAAAGTGCTTCTGACATCGCATAATCAATGTGCAAGAAAGTGGTCTGCACTCAATTATCTGACTACCATTCTATGACGTAACTTTCTTTCCTTAAATTTTCTTAAAACAGGATTTAGTAATTATATGTTTAAAATACTATTATTATCATCACTATCACTACATAGCATAAAAAAGTCGCTTTCTCTCCCTATATATGCTTAAATCTTTAAAACTACGCAACGTATTTTGATACGGATTTTTATTAATAAATAGAGTGATTCGAGCGGTTTTTGTATATAATTCACGAACAATATAGTAAATAAACACTGATAATGTCGTAAATAAACAAATTCTGGAGTATATTTAGTATTGCACCCGTGAGAAGCCGGGGCAGGTCGCTAGTTTAAGTATGTAATCGAAATTTTAGTGCCAATGAAAACACGATTGCAAATATTTATATGTGTAATTAGCAAATTATGCTAATCGAGTCGTATTTTTCTTTTGCTACAATGCATAATTTGACCGATCTATGATCAAACGCAAAGCAGTTGCGTGCGGAGGTTGCGCAAGAGCGTCACACTGGCGCCATCTATCGTGATCTATAGGCGCCGGCATTCGCCTCTCATTATAAACCACGTTATCGCGTCAATGCAAATCCGACGGCATTTTAATCTTAGAAAAGTCTGTTTTCGAGCAAATACTTCACTTGTTCTTGCCTAGACAGAAGAGTGGGTGTACCCACCGATTGTGAAAATCGGTACCCTTTTTAAATGCGCGTGGGCAGATAATTATACATCAAGCTGTAATCCATGACGGTTTATGTAGTCAAATGAATGGTACGGTGTTTGGATAGCGCAGCGTAATTTTTGTTTTTATATTAATTAATACAGCTTACTAAGATTAACATTACATTTATATTCTTTTCAGTTTATTTTAAATATCAATTTATTACTTAAGCAACGTAACATGTAGATATTTTTACGATAGTAGGTTCACAGTTTAGCGTAGTAAGTGTGTAATAATGACAATAAATATAGACATAAATTTCACATAATTGATCTAGTTATCCCTAATTCGTGCTATTTAAAAGATGTTTTAAAATAATAAAAGTGAATAATTTATGAAGTAAAGTTCGTTTTTTTTTTAGGTTTATAAATCGACCTGCATCTCTCTTCGACAAAGTTTAAATTACATATATATTAATGTAACGCTTAAGGCCGTATTGCCTCCATGTTCTTAATTTATTTTGACACCGTATTTTAGAATTTCTTACGACAAAAACGTATAATTAGGTAAGTTTGTAATTTTCGTATCCATTAAAATTATTCGCTATATTTATTTGCAACATAGGCTAATATGTATAATTATATCTGATCAAATTTTCAGGTAACATGTTAATACAAATGTCGAAAGAAATAGAAATACTTAACTAGAAACGTCTGTTACATTTGTGTGTACCTTTCTGCCATTGGCGTTTTTTATATTAATGATTGCTCTGTTCTTTTACAGGTAAGTTCGATGTTCATTTAAGGCTGCTTAAGATGGGTAAGATTTAAGATAAATCATAAAACAGCTCTGAATAAATTAAGTCAGTGTCATTTTCGCGATGTCGGGACTTCGGATCAAGTTTAATAATTCAAATATGCGAGGGCGATGCTTGAGCCCATAAAAGCAATTCCTAAAGTAGCCGTTGACTCGTAAAATCGGCAGGCAACGGGGAAAAAATGTTTACAAGCCATTCTGAGAAGTCTTCCCGATTTTCGGAGCGGAAATTGGAACCTGGATACAATGGTGCAGGGAAATGAACGGATTTTAAATGGACCCCTGCGAGAACCCTCAGTAAATACGTAGCCATAGCCTTAAAACGAATTATAACATTATCAATTTTACTATTTAAATAGTAGACTTACTATAATTTCGTTTTTACAGACCAAATAGTTTTAATATCGAAAAAAAAAAACAATTGGACGTAAATAAAAAGCAGATGTTCAGTATAAGTCCTATATAATTTGCAACCTGTTATCCTTAAACCCTCGACTGGAGTGTAGGTGTGAACTAATAAGCCCGTAGAGGTTCAAGATTTCCAACCGCGCTATATTGCCTTTTTATTATTTCGCTTTTTCCTTTTACAAGACCATATTTCATCTCGGCATTCTGAGAAGCGCCAGCGCGGTTCGCGTGGGCTTAGCTATATTCCTATTTTAAAATTTCATGCACTTCACGTTTCGTTTCGATAGACGTATAACACATTCGCTGCAACTTCGACGCGATATAACAACTTAAGTCTAAATCCTTATGTTTCCTTTTATTTACACGAATTTTAAGTAAAACTTCTTGAAGAAATAAATTCGAAATGAATTGAAGTGCTATGTTAACGAGGTATGTGTCGTTTCAGATGCGAATACTACTTAAAATAATATATGTAACGCAAGGACTATTTTAAATCCTATATTTAAAAAAAATGGTCATAAAATTCGTTTAAAAGTATTCAATCCATTCCAAATTTAAACAGTTTTATATTCATTGAATATTAAAAATTTAATTCCAGTGATATCATATTATTTTTGTCCCTTTCAATTTGTATGCATTGGAAGGAGAGGTTATCCTTTCAACGGTAATAAAAGCGGTGCTCTGGAAAATCAACAAAGCTGTATACGGAGGCAATTCTTTATAGAATAAATTATTCAGAGCCGTAGCCACTTGTTTAGACGTAGATTTCGTTTTAGTATAGCAGCATATTCACTTAAAAATAAATTAGCTTTTCAAAGGCAATTTGTTACAGTTGACAGAAATACAACAGAAGTATTCGTATAAAGCAATTATACGAATACTTCTGTTGTATATCTGTCAAACCGAGTTAGGTCCGAGTTTATTTATTTATTTGAAATTTATTGCAATCAATACAGATAATTTAAGAAGCTATGAGAAATAGTGAGTTACATAATCGTTATCACTTATTGAGTCTTTAATATGTAATATAGTCAATTTAATATTTCTGATAATATTGATATGGATTATTTAATGTTTTCGTTGACGATATACACAAAAATAAAATTGGATGTCCTATATATTTCTCCTGTCTGTTCTCAGAGATTTCGATCATCAGATCAGATGAATAAAAAGTTATGAGGATTCACTGGTTAGAAATTTGAAACGTCAGCCTGGCGTTTGGATGTTAGTATTTACTATTTATACTTCTTTGCTTCGGAGAGTATGTAAACCTGTCCTGAGCTACTAAGACCTGTTGTGACGAGTTGACTTCCTATCAGATAATTCGAGTGTTTGCACACATTTGCTCTATAATGTACGCCGTGTGTCAAAATATAATCTCCATTAAAATAACTTAGTGTTTTTACACCTATAAAGATGTATCACTTATGTTGAGTGTTACCATCATCAAATATTAATTTTAAGTGCTTAGTAATAAAATCAAAATCACAATAAACTTTATTCAAGTAGGCTTTTACAATCACTTTTGAATCGTCATTTAACAATTAAGTGAAGCTGCCACTGGTTCGGAAAGTAGATTCTACCGAGAAGAACCGGCAAGAAACTCAGCAGTTACTCTTTTTCATCATTTAAAAAATACAGTCATATTAGTTAATACAATTATTTAAATTAATCGATGTTGTAACATTTACAATCAATAAATAAACTTAAACAGATAAATGGCAAAAACCCCAAAACTTCGTTCCTTTTTTGCACGAGCTAAATGTTTTCTGAGACAACACGATTTTTTTCCGTTATTTTATCTGAACTTACTTGAATATAAATGTGATCATCCGATAACGTTTGATTTATTTTCACTTGTTTACGTCTAATCTAAAGTATTTCGGATATATGTCAATGACTCGCTTAAAAATTTTTACGATCTTTCGTTTTTCGTTACGGAAAATAACAGAACATATTCATTTATAACGGTAGTACATAAAACAATTGCAAAATAAGATTGTTGTTTTTTTTTTTAATATTAGATAAATTTTAGAAGTTTAATGAGTGATTTAATTAACAGAGTACATCAATAATTATCTTCATGACAACTTTAAAAATCAAACTTATAATAAGAGTTTCAAGGCCGTGCCTTACCAAGCTATTACTTTAAATATTAATGTTATATAGTTCTTGTGTAATACAATATATTGATATTGAAACATAGACACTCATATATCCTCAAAGAGTGATGGATAAAATGAATGAAAATATTTATACAATCCAAATTTATCTGAATGTTATAAGCCGAAAATCTAAATTGAAGATACGGTTTTGAAATCGTAAATCGTAATGAAGTTCAAAGATACAATACAGCAAGATCGTGATTGAATGACACGATATGTTATGAAATAATTTAATTGTTTGAGCTTATAATTGTGATGGTAGTCATATATTTCAACCACCAGATAATAATATGCATCTTTGCTGTGTTCTAAATATTAAAGAGAAATAAGCTTCCAAAATTGAAATAAACTTTTTGAACCCAATCTTCTATTGCTATCTCTTATCGGTAATAGCCGATGAACAAGGATAACTGTATTTTGCTCTGTTCTGTTCTAAACAGTCAAATAATATCGAACAAGACAGATTACACACTTATGACAGGCAAACTAAGTAGGAAATTATCGTTATCTACTAACAATAATAACCGCAACACGAAATTATTATTGTTTTAAAAACACAATTTCACCGTACAATTTCCCTGTCATCAACCGAGTCTAAAGATATGTGTCACATACGAAATGTTATAGGAGCAAGGAGAATTCACCAGGCCGTTTCTAAGCGATATCGCTTAAATTACTCAGGGGGATGAAGTCGTATTGTAGAAACCTTTCAGGAGAGAATTGTTTTAGGCAATTCGTTTCCCTGATTGCTCTGTAACGTCGGTTTTATAGTTATAACGCGCGATTAAAAGATACAGTCTGTCGAAAAGTATCTATCGGACGAATGTGTAAGGAAAATAGATATATATGGAATTTAAAAAATGGCCTAATTGGGAATAACTTTTTGCTAACAAATAGTCTTGAGAAGAATCTCGAGTTACCTTTATTGGATATTTTAATACTATATTAATTTAAATGTTACCATACCAAGATTCCTTCTGATAAAATAGACCTGATTCTAGGCAGGTGCTACCGCGTCCCTTAATTAAATTTCTGCCTAAAGTTCACAAGCGCGAGAGGGTTAAGGCCATAAGAATTCAAAATGTCTGTCGCAATCACTCCTCGTCTTTATTGGAATCCATAATACCCCGGTTCAGGCGCCCGAAAGTTAATTTAGTCCAAAATGCTCGACTACGACGAACCGGGTTCTTCATCAGGCGAAAAATTCGACGAATAGCTTTAAGAATTCCCTTCCATTCCTTAGACAAACGACACAACTCGTGTTATAAGCTTATGCTAGGTATTCTTTTTTTAAAATATTATCAAGTTTTATGAATCATGGATTTTAAGAGAGGTGTCAGGTCAGTAACTTATATAATAATACGTTTTGAAATAGCTCATGAAGTCCAAAACCAATTTGAAAATGCAACTAGAAATGTCGCTAATTGATAATAGTGAAATAAGTTTTTACTTATAAGATTTCACAATGTCATTGCATGAACGTACTAACATCACAGATTTGTATATTTTTAATACTTATAACATTCTAATTATTTTTACTTATATATACCTAAAGTTATTAATTTCGGGATATTTATCATGTTTTTTTTTTCGAGACTCGTGAACAAGACATTCGTAGATAATGTCGAAATATCGAGCTCCACCGAATAAAAATAAAAAACATGGTAAATATCCTGCAATTAATAACTTTAGTAATAAAAATAACCATGTTAATTTAAAATCTAATATATAACTACATATTTATATATATCACATGCATCATAGTACATTGAAATCAATAGGATAATTCATAAATTTTAGTGATAAAATTATTTTTAAAGATGACTTGTAAAAATAACTAGTAGTGACAAGAATAACCTACTAAAGAAATAATAATTAACATGTTAACGACCGATGATAAGTTGGACCGTTCTTTTGACGACATACAGATATTAACATAATTTCCCGTTACGTAGCAATTAGTCAACGCATCTGTCATAATCATGCATGTTAATTACAGCGAGAGCGCTTTTTAGATTAAGATTTAAAAAAATAATCCAAAAAGTTTTCACTGTGAAGATCGTATATAATTGTAATTTAAAAATAATTATAAATATCAAGTTTGCTTATATTAAAATGGTTATTTACAAATGAGACATTATAATGAACTAGTTGTGGCTGCGACCTTTTACGCGTTTAATTTAACAAATTTGTACCGTTGTATACATACATACATATGCATTCGGTAAAATATGGCTATTTTAATATTACACACAGACACTCCAATTTATTATATGTATAGATGAGTGATTATTTTATAATAAAGAAATATTACATATGCAAAATTTATCACATAAATGTTCAGGGTTGTGCAAAGTTTAACTATTTTATGATTGTCACTACCAGATGCCACGGATTTTGGCGGCCATTTTATTTAGCGGTTGCCGCCTGATACATTCTCTGACCTATTTTATGTACATAAAACAGATTATAAAAATGTTATTTCGATTTTTATACATAACCTTGAATACTTTTTAATGTATGAATAAACACCAAAATAATTAGTCTTTGTGCTTCATGCAATAAAGGTTAGAATAGCTTGCTTTCTAACCTTTAGTCAGATTATTTGTGTCAAAGGCACATCAATTTGGTGCCAATACGAACGAATCAACTGCCAATCATTAATATGACTTACAAATACATAACATTTGTACACTGTCCTTGCCTCTCGTGACCGAAATTTGTGAATGATTAGTTTCAATTCATAGCTAGATGGTATCTCAGTAAGCCATTTTTCAATTCTAATTACACATAATAAAATTAATATTCCATTCAAACGTCCAAGGCAAATGTTTGGTTATTTGTAGTTCATATTTGTATTTACAAACCAAAATTCGATTAAACAACAAACAACAGATAACGAAAGTAAACATCAATTTATTATTGAACATGCTAGTTAAATTACTAATAGCTATAACTTTGATAGCTCCGAACCCGAGGCGCACATGTTATCGAATAGAGCTCACGGGCTCCCGCGGGAAATCAAACTCTGTCTTGAAATTCAGACATAATTAAGGCAATATTCTGAACGGGACATGTATAATTTATAGCTTCAGGTCTAATCTATGTAGTTGCGTTAATTTTAAATTCCGAATCTACTATTTTTTATCTGTTTAATTCGGCGCGAATTTAAATGTCAAAAATCTTTGACAATTTTTTTACTATGGTAACAAATTAATAAAAAATTCAAATATTTATATTTATTCTTGTTTATTTATCCGAGTTTTACATTGCAAAAAATATTTATCTATGGTTTTATAGAGTTAGAGTAACCCTTGAAAAGTGCGTCAGCTTAGCAACAATCCACTCACTAGACATTCTACAATCTTCCACAATACGTCGCATTGTTGTGTTTCAGTGTGAGTGCGTCTGTGACTCGGTAATTACTGTCCCAAGAACCGTAACATCTTAAGAAATGGCGTAGAATAAAGGGTGGAAGAGTCTTCTTGCACAAGGCGGAAAAATTGTAAATATCATTTTTTACCGACTGTTAAAACATAAAGTTTAATAATAAACATTAACTTTTTTTACGTAATCTTTGGAGACATAATTTTGATTGATTATAAATACAAGGAGAAATACATAGGGATAGAAATTGAAAACAAAAACGTATACTCGCTTATAATAACTCGTTAACATTGATACACCATTAAAAACTTCTAAGTACTAATAATTTATCATCATATATTTTACTTAGTAATAATTTTATCTCCGTTTAGGGGATGTAGTTCTATATATTATTTCTATATGATTACTTAGCTTACCTACAATAAAAGGAAGACATAAGTTTTGTATGACACTAAAACGTCAGCCTGTAACTTTTCCACTGATGGGTTAAGGCCTCCCCTCCCTTGGAGAAGGAAATATATTCCACCACGCTGTTCCAATAAGGATTGGTGGAATACACATGTGGCAGAATTTTATTGAAACTAGACATATGCAGGTTTCCTCAAGATATTTTTTTCCTTCTCCACCGAGCACGAGATGAATTATATATAAACACAAATTAAGCACATGAATATTCAGTAGTGCCTGCCTGGGTTTGAACCCGCCATCATCGGTTAAGATCCACTGGGCCTTCTCAGCTCAATGATGATTCTAGAACATTTCAAAACAAGGTGTTCCATATCAGTTAGTCGCGTTAAAATTATACCAGCGGTCGCCCACTGCTCGGAAATCCACCGTTATTGAATCATTAATAAAAATATAAAATTTATTATTTCGTATTGGATATAGATATTTGGTTACAAAATTCCACGAAATATCTGTGAAATAGGAAACAAAAATGTCAATAAAACCTTATATTATTGTTATAAAAAATCTAAAAATGACAAGTTATGCTTCTTATGGCTCATATGTACGCTAGCTGAATGCAAAGTATTCTACCAGTGTCATAAAAAAGAGTTATTGGTATCGGTAAGTTTAACATGTGTTGATATGGGTAATACAAACGTAAACTACATATATACTATATAGCATAGACGACCTCCGTGGTCCAGTACCACTCCTAGGTCCCGGGTTTGATTCCCGGCCTAGTCGATGTAGAAAATGTTAATTCGTTTTCTATGTTGTCTTGGGTCTGGGTGTTGGTGGTAACGTCGTTACTTCTGATTTTCCATAACAAAAGTGCTATAGCTGCTTAAATTGGGATCAGAGTAATGTATATGATCTCTGCACTTTTTGATAGATAAACTTTAAATGCAACAAATATAATATTCTTCCTTACTTTATTTAACAAGGGACAGGATGAGTTTAGTCTTCACTTTCGATTAAGACTAGAACAAATTCAACGCAACATATTTTAAATGAATTAAGAAACTAATAAATATATCTGCGGAGTAAAACTCACTTTTGGTTTTAAAACGCAAAAATGGCGAACGTAAAAACTTAAAAGGAAAGGAAAATAAATCAACGCCTCGCGCTTTTCAAAGCGCTCTGCAATTGGTATATTTTTTACTTATGCAACATTTTTTTTATCTTAAACGACTATACTATGTAGAATAAATACCACCTAAGTGATAATTTATGTATATTTATTTTTATGGGAACTATAAAACTACAAATTACCAAGTTAGTTCGATATTTGGTGATTTTCTTAATAAATTTTATAATATATACACAAAACGAGTAATAATAACAATATATAGAATTAAAAGGCATTATTTATGTATACCATATGCATAAATTATGCCAACTTTATATAACAAATATGTCTTTATTTTTATTTTACTAATATGTTTTTTTTTACTTTGTAACACTCTAGATTTACTTGACGGATTTTATATAAAATCGATTATATTAATGGGATTAATAATCGTTTATTAAAACATCGGGGATAAATACTTATCTAGTAAGGATATATAATGTAATACAAGTATATAGGTACATAATTTAATATTGTAAACGGATGTATTCTCGGTATCCGTGCGTAATAACGGCCGTCGTCTAATTTAGTCCCTGTTTTCTCTCATAAAATCGAATGGCACATAGCACAAACACGCCGCGACCTTATGGTGAAATTGCCATGGGACCTCCGTTGTAACATTGTAATTTATACCCCATTGTCTCTACAACGTGACATGACGTGGAGTGCTAATTCGAGCGCGGGTGTTGCCAGAACCGTGTAAACGTAAAAAATACTATTTATTATTACCACCCGATTTTGCACAAATATACTACATCATTTGTTTATTTACGACATCACATTAGAAACTTCTAAAATTATCAGTGTTTCTTAACTATATTGTCTTTGTATTATACACAAAAACCTTTCCTCGCGAAACATTCTATCTATTAAAGAAACCGCATCAAAATCAGGATCTAAACATACATAGGCAAAAACAGCGGTAAGCGACTCTGTTTGATACGATGATGTAACAATAATAATGCGATTTTCTTAGCTGACAGATTCAACGTCAGACCAAAATGTGATGAATCTTATTCATTAAATCCCTTTATCGAAAAATACCAAACAACGCGTAAGTTATCTTAAAAAGATAGCTGACAGCGCGGTGAATAATGTGTTGTTATTTTAAGAAAACTATCGAACATTAAATTTCAAGCTTGTCCACACTAGTGTTTTATAAGAAACGCCGTAAAACACTGTGATAAAAATCTCAACGCTTGCTTTATTTTTGGATAATTGGTTAAATAATTAGTCGCTGTAAACCTAACTAGTGTTATGCCATTAAAAATTTAATGGCACGGCCACAACCGTTTACGGTAAAAGGAAGTAGTTTTATTGGCGTGACAACTCTTGTATCACGTTTGTAATTTTATTCTGTTCGGGGTTACCAGCCTTTAATACGAATACAAAAAATAAATTCTTCATATTTGAAAATAGAATGTAATTTTTAAACGGAATGAGGCCTTTAATAAAATCAATATTTTAAAATGTAATAATGCCGATACTTCAATGCGTATCTAGTATTAGCTTTTAGGTCAACAACGTACTTCACAAGGGCTTAGTAATATGGATCATATTATTACTATATTGTAAACACGCTTCTGACTCTGGCTTTCATTACAAGAAATAATTTAGATTATACAAAGTGATGACTTAATAGAATGTTCTCAAGATGGCAACGTTTTCGTAATAAAACACATTTCTAATTATTTGGTCTAGTGTTTCAGAACTATGTACTAGACATCGCTTGTTTTGATCGCCTTATTTTGATAAGGTATTACATTTTACATTAAAGAGCAATATCACTATTTGCCAAGGATATGTATTTAAAATATAAATATATATCGAATCCAGAGTTTTTAGCTTCGTAACTAACATTGACAAAATAGGTGTCATTTGAACGGAGCTCAAGTACAAAAGGACTGAAGGTAAATTTGAATATCCATAACAAATGCCGAAAAGGAAGTGTCTCCTCACGATATTTTGTCCTATTGTACGTCCTCATCAATATTCTTCGTTTGTGGCTTTTTGTGAGGGACCTTTGCACTGTATCATTTAAAATTCATGCATTTTTTTCATCTTTCATATTTTTTTGTGTCTCGAAAATATTCTTAACCACAGACACAATTTTTTTGTTTTCGCTTTTTATGCAAAATATATTAATAAGACAAAAAAATATTCACAAACAAATGTATGTTTCATTATTATCTAATACAATAAAGTAGTTATCATTTGCAATATATTTGTTATCTATCGATGGAAATCTATACTTATTAACAATATTTTTTATCATTTTATAAAACTTATGGCTGTTATAACTTCGCTAAGTAACTTAATTACAAAAACATCTTATAAGACACTGTAACATAAAATAAACATTGTGTTAGTTAATAAAGTTTATGATTTTATATCAATCGTACATACATAAATATAAGTATAGGTACTATATATGTATGTATATGTCTACCAGCTAGACACATAATAAGTTATTGAATATCAAACAAAAATAGAACGATTAATTTGTAACTTTATTAATTAATGTTCCATTTGTAGAAGTTGAAAGATATCAAAAACAAATAATTAAGTTTGTTCGTTTCACAAACCTCATATTGTACTTATTTTGTAAAGTAAACTGAAATTTTGTAATTGACAACAGTACAATTTAAATATATAACATATTAGCTATTAAAACTAATATTAAATAGTATTGCAGTCATCCAAACATTTATGTATCAGTCATCGACGAACCGTTGAACGCATAGCACGATATATCTACGCAACATTTTACGTTACTATTTTTTTTTTCCTAATTACCCGCGATGTCGAAGTGTGATGCTTGTAAAAAGAATATCACAAAGACCTCTCCCGGACTGGAGTGCAGTAAATGTGAGCGGATTGTGCACCTTAACAATAAATGTACAGGTCTAACAAACAAACAGATAACTGCTCTAAAGGCAGCTCCTAGCCTTGAGTGGACATGTCAGCAGTGTCAGCAAGAGTCGCCAAGACGATATGCGTCAATCATTATTCCAGAAGAGGAAGAAGAAGATGACGAATCTCCTGTGCAAATCAACGCAAATAAATTTCTTAAGAATATTACTAAAGAAGTTGAGAAAACTATAAAAAGCGAACTACGAGAATTAAATGATTCACTACAATTTCATAGCGCGAAACTAGATGAGGTAGTAGAATGCATCGATGCATTTAAGAAAACTATAAAAAATCTAGAACGCAAGAATATAGAACTTACAAATAAAAATAACAATTTAGAAATTCGTCTGGGAGCTCTCGAACAACGACTACAGGAATTAGAGCAAGAAAAGCTCGCGAAATTTATCGAAATTGCTAATGTGCCATACCATAAGAATGAAGAAATTAAAGAAATCGTAGAGAAGGTAGCTATTAAACTCAAAGTGCCTAAAGAGGGAATCAAGAGTGTAAGAAGACTTCAAGGTAGAAATGACCAGATCATAAAGGTTGAACTGGAAGACGAATCAACTCAAGAAAAATGGATAATTGCAGCTAAAGGTACTAAAACTACGGTATCGGACATCAACCCCACTGATAAAGGTAACAATAATATCGTTTATATTAGAGAAGCTATGACGAAACTAAATAAAAAAATTTTTTGGAATGCTAAGCAAGAGTTAAAAATAAATCAGAATTTCAAATTCGTGTGGTTTAAAAAAGGATATGTTAGAGCTCGTAAAGATGAAAATGAAAAAACTTACACATTGAAAACAATGGATGATTTATACACAATAATAAATAAAAAGGCTTAAGTAAAAATGTAAAAATATGTCTATCAATATTATCTGTCTATAAAAAAAAATATGGATAATTTGTCAGAAGAAATTTATGAAATTAGAGATTGTAGCAGTGTTAATGATTTTTTAAGTTGTTTACCTAATAACCAAATTAATCTGTTATGTATTCATATTAATATCCGATCAATTAACAAAAACTTTGTAACTCTCGAACAATGTATAATGGCCTCTAACCAACCATTTGATGTAATTGTACTTACGGAAGCAAATATCTCAGAAACAATTAGCTGTTTATATAATATTAAGGGATATCAAATGTTTACTTCATTACGAAAGTCACGAAAAGGGGGTGGTATAATAGTATATATAAGCGATAAACACAAATGTAGCATAAAAAATACAAGATCGAAATATTTTGAAAGCATAATTTGCACAATTACCACAAATTCAAACTATACAGCTATACTTTTTGCTATATACCGCCCTCCCAGTCTGAGTAAGAATCTATTTGTTGATGAACTCCGAGAAAAAATTGCAATGTTTAATAAGTATACCGATTTATATTTAATGGGTGATATTAATATAAACCTTAAAGCTGACAATCCTGTAAAACATATTTATAATAACACTTTGTATAGCATGGGCCTTGTATGTGGGATAACTGAACACACAAGAATTGAAATGTGTAATGGAAAGCTAAGTAGATCATGCATTGATCACATATACGCAAGATCCCACACACAAGAACTTTGCACTGCGGCTATCGGTACGACACTGGCCGACCACCGCGCTATTATACTAGCTTGTATAGGAGTGCAAATACAGGCTGCTTCTAAATATAAAACTTTTCTAAATAATCAAAAATTAGTTTACTATTTAAATCAAATAGATTGGAAAAATATATATAATACCAATTGCCCTATAACTATTTATGATTATATACATAAAAGCTTTACAGATTGTTACAAAAAATCTGAATATAAAATCAAAATAAAATCAAATACAACACGTATGAACAACGATTGGATCAACAACAAAATTATAAGAGTATGTAAATACAGGGACGAACTTTTTTCACAGTGGATAAAAGATGCAAATAATCTAATATTAAGACAAAAATATAACAAAGCAAGAAACTATGCAAATAGTCTGATTCAAAAAACTAAAAACGACAATATTAAATTAAATATCATTAACAATAAAAATAATCATAGTCGACTATGGTATATTCTAAATAGCATTACTGGTAGGATAAAGTCCTCAGTTGATGACGTTTTACGAAATGCTTTTGAAAATCAAAGTAATACTTGTAAAGAAATTGCAAATAACTTCGCTTCCATGTTTAGTAACAGTGTAAAACAAATAATTCCTAAATGTTCCAGACCATTACTTGACAAATCAACGTACAACGTCTCAGCTAATGTAACTATGCGTTATAAACCTGCAAATGCTAAATCCGTAGAAAAAATTATTATGTCATTAAGTAATAATAAATCCCCCGGTATAGATAATATAAGAGCTATTGACATTAAGAAAATATGTGAAAAAATTAAAGAAGTCCTGGCGAAATTAATTAATGCAAGTATCATAACTGGTAAATATCCACCTATATTAAAAACCGGAATTGTAAGACCGATTCATAAAAAAGGTAGCATAGCAGACTACACTAACTACAGACCTATAACTATATTACCTACTATTGATAAAATAGCCGAAAAATACATTAGTCAACAAATACATAAATTTTACGAAAGTAACCATATTCTATCTAGCAAACAGTATGGCTTCCAACCTCGTAAGAGTACCACGCAGCTTTTATCAGCCTTCACTGACAGTATATATAAACATCTAGACAACAAAGAACATGTACTGGTAGTATACATTGATTACAGCAAGGCTTTTGATACGCTTAGACATGACATACTGTTAAAAGCTTTGAATGAAAGTGGAATCAGAGGCAAATTGCTTGTATGGTGTGAAAATTACCTGCACGATAGAAAGTATCTTGTAAGAGTAGGTAATGTAGATAGTGATACTGTACAAGTGACAGAAGGCACAGCTCAAGGCTCTGTACTAGGTCCACTTCATTATCTGACATATGTAAATAGTCTCGCAAATGCAATAAAAAGAAGTGAAATTTATCAATTTGCCGACGACACCTGCCTAGTAGCAGCCGGACGAAATATAACGGAAGCGCTACACCGTATCCAAACGGATTTTAATGTACTCGTCAGATGGTCACACGATTTCGGCTTAGTGCTTAACGCTAACAAAACCAAATTAATGTATATAAGCTCCAGTCAAAATAGAAGTCCTTTTAAACCGAAGCTTATTATTCACACCCATGATTGCTTACATCTAAATATTAATAGCGTGAACACTACGCTCTGTGATTGTAGTCCAATAGATATTGTAGATACACATACCTATCTGGGACTAGTAATAGACAACAGACTAAACTGGAACTCGCACATCGATCACGTGTGTGCCAAATTAAGAGCAATACTTGCAAAATTTCACTTAATAAAATCTAAAATACCGTATAAAACTCGCTTGTTACTTTATACATCTTTGGCTGAATCGATAATATCTTACGGTCTGTCAAGCTATGGAAGAACATATAAGACATACCTTGATCGAATATATTTCCTGCAGTTACGAATTTTAAAAGAACTATCTCCAACTAGCGTAAAAAGTAAATTTCATAACAATTATCAAAAATTATTTGCATTTTGTAAGATATTACCAATTCATGAAAAAACTGAATTAACTCTATTAATAGAAAATTATTTTAATGATAATTTAAAACAGGTTAGAAAAGTGAATCCAGAAGATATGAAAACACGTAGTATTGCGAATTCAAAACTTGTATTACCTAATTATTCAAATTTATATGGGAAAAGATCATTGGGATATATTGTACCTAAGCTTATCAATCAATTACCGATAACTCTAAAAAATAAAATAACATTAAAAAATATAAAAACTATATTAAAACAACATTATCAAAAAGTCATAGCTACCAAATTGATCTAATTAATGCATTGTAAACTTATCTAATTATCTACATAAACTTCTGTAATAATTATAAATGTTATTATTTGTATATTTAGTAAATAAATATTTTTATATTTAGTTATAACAAATCTCTAAAAAAAAAAACATTAAAATATAAGACTCAAAAATATTAAACTAAAACAATTTTATATTAAAAATACAAATAATATAAAAATAATAACATTATTATACGAACACCCTATACGCACTCAACAAGAAAAAAATATATACACCTACCGACATGGAGTTATTTCAATAAAAATGTTTTGTAATATTACCTGCATGTCACTAATGTTATCATTATATTTTCTCTGTATAATTTAGTTTAGTTTTTGTACTTTTTTTTAATCAATTTTTACTTTTGTAATGATTAGAGTCGATGACGCAGGGTGCACGGGAAAACTTCTCGAGTTTATGTTTGCACCCTTTAAACGAAAATATTATTGTATATATGTTAACAAATAAATAAATAATAAAAATAAAAAATGTATATGGAAAGTTATATGAAAAATTAAACTAACAGTAACAATATAGTCGAGAAATTTAATATAAATGCTATTTACAAAATTGAAAATAAACTCAAAACTGTTTGTAAACAGAAGTCTGAAGCAATAAATTATTATTTAAATTAAATTCGCTTGATAACAAAGACTTACTTAGTAAACGGTTGTTTATTAAAAAGTTTCGTTTCAAACATATTATGCTAATTTCATTTAGTCTGAATATTTTATACCATTATGAAGAGCTAATTATTATTTAAAATAATAGACTACTAAGAGTTTTAAGAAACACATTTTATATTCACTGCAAAAATAACAAATGAATAATTGTATTTATGTCATTAGCATATACGACCTTTTCTCTTGAAGTATATTAAGTCATTATGTTAAGATAATTGAAATGAATTTTATATTTGACTAGCGACACGACCCCGCTTCGCACGGGCGCAATGCTAACTAAATATACCACTGAATTTGTTTATTTACGACATCACATTAGAAATTTATAAAATTATCAGTCTTCCTCTCGAATCACTCTAAAGTAAAAGAAAAAGAAACAGCCTGTAAATTTCCCACTGCTGGGATAAAACCTCCTCTTCCATTAAGGAGAAGGTTTGGAACATATTACACCACGCTGTTCCAATGCGGGGTGGGTGGAATAATCGAATCACTCTATCAAAAAAAAACATCAAAATCGGTCGCGTAATTAAAGTTGTAGATAAAATGTAAGCATATATAGGACAAGCAGCGGTTAGCGACTTTGTTTTAGACTATCACTCTTTAAGGATTGATTAAAAAATTTCATAACATAAATAAACTAAGTTTAGGTGAGAGAGTTTTCTTTGTATTGCAATTCACATATGACTCAAATCAGTCGTTATATTATGTATTCGAGTTATATGTTCGGTGAGTGTTAAATTATCATTTCTAAGAACATGACACGTCGAGTACGAAACAATATCCAAAGATAATAATTTTCCACAAATTTAAAAATAAATATGACATTATGATAATTTAGCAGCTCTTTAATATTCCACGTGGCCCGAACACTCGTGTCTCGGTTTAAAATAAAATTCACGACTAAATGGAAGATGTCGAATCCTTTGTTTGTTAATGTGATGGCGTTTTTATTGATATTATATTTTTTATGGACGTAAGGCCGTTGCATAAGCTTTTATATCGTAAAAATATCTAATAATCTAATCTATATACAATTTTTTTCAAAGGAAGCCGAATTTTTATTTGATTGTTATCTGATTTCTCAAAAACATAAACTTGCACAGCCTGTGAATGTCTTTTGAAGAGGTTTTACTTAGTGGTAGGTCTTATAGCAAGCCTGGCTGGTTACATTTATCATTCGTTCAAATGTCGAACAGCTATATTTAAAATTGTTGTAGTTTACTTTAATGAGTAAGTGAGCCAGTGTAACTACAAACACACGGATTTGTGGCGCATTGCTGATATGAAGAATGACAAATGTTTCTTACGATGCTAATGTAAATTGTCAATGGTGACCACTTATCCTAGGATACCAATATGCCAGTTGATCTACCTGCTAAAAAAGATATTTTTGAGTCATTTATTTATCCGCCAAACATTGTGTATTGTTGTAATTTTTTGGATATGCCAATAGGGTTGCTCGTAATATGTAAATAATAAAATGTGAATAAATTATTTTATAAACATATATGAAGCAGAATAGGATCATGCGCTCAATAAAAAGTTCTCAAGATATTCCAATTAGAATTGATAAGTTTCGAAATTATAAGAAAAATTGAACATCTTCCAGTAGCTAAGAGAAAACGGCAAAAAACATCCATGTATACATACATACAGTCTTTAAAATTTGTACATACCGATAAAACAGAAAATAAAGGAAGTAAGGTAGAAATCAAATAAAATGGGGCAACTATTTAAAATATAATATATTTGCGAAATCTTATCACAGAAATAAATACTTAGTATTGAGTACGTATGACATTATAATTAACCACGATAGAAGGTAAATTAATAACGCCTATTGCATTGAAATTCTTGTAATATATCTTTATGTAACAGTCTTTCCCATATATTTTATTTATAAAAGTGATGATGACGATACAATTAAAAAAAAATGTAAAGTAACAGCCTTTAAATTTCCCACTGCTACGCTAAGGCATCCTCTCCCATTAAGGAGAGTGTTTGGAACATATTCCACCACGCTGTTCCAATGCGGGTTGGTGGAATGCACATGTGGCAAAATTTCAGCGAAATTAGACACATGCAGGTTTCCTCACGATGTTTTCCCTCACCGCCGAGCACGAGATGAATTATAAACACAAATTAAGCAAATATATATAGTCCTAGCCTAAGCCTAGGTTTGAATGCGAAATAATTGGTTAAGATGCACGTGTTCAAACCACTGGGCCATCTCCGCTCTAATACCAATAATTTCTTTTAAAAAATCTAGCTCGTGTCAATTTAAAATAACTCGCTATCGTGTGAATTGATAAGTTTCGAAATTATAAGAAAAATTGAACATCCAGTAGCTAAGAGAAAACGGCAAAAAACATCCATGTATACATACATACAGTCTTTAAAATTTGTACATACCGATAAAACAGAAAATAAAGGTAATTCAAGCTTTGAAAGAAGGTTGAGTTTATATATCCAAATATCGATAACAGAAGTAATAACAATAAATATATGTATATTATATACAATTGTAAATGTTTGAGTCGTGCCAAATAAACGACACGTATTTTTATACCTTACCGTGAATGAAATATTCTTCGCAAACCTCACAGAATTCGTTTCCGCCGAGATGTTGCATCGTAAATGTCAAGTTTTACTCTTTATTAAGACATCAAAATATCGTTTGTGATGTCCCAGTTTTGTTGAGCAAATATCAATTTGCATACTGGCGACACCGATGCGTAGCCAAAATAAAAGATTTACTGCTTTGCATATAAATGTTTAAGGGGTGATTAGTTCAACGCGTTTGTTATTCATGGCAATACCGAACAGACTGCAAAATTGCCACCTGATGATAAGTGGTCACCACTGCCAATATACATCGGCAGTTTAAGATATTTTAACGACTTACATGGATGCTATGTTTCTTGTACCTGTACGAGTAGTTTCACTGGATCAATAGATAATTTAAACCGGAACACACAATCGAGATAAACAACGACCGAAAAAAGAAAGAAACTTGTGTCTGGAAATTTGCATGTGTCTAATTCCAATGAAATTCTGTCACCTATGTATCTAACAACCCGCATTTGAGCAATGTGTTGAAATAATTTCCAATCCTACTCCTTAAAAGGTAGACGATATCTTGGTTCAGCTGTATGATATTTACAGGCTGTTACTTTACTTTTACTTTTGTTTTCTATCGATATGTATATATGTAAGCTATTCACTACTTGTATTATTGAAGAGAAGAACCAACGTACGATTTATATTTCTTTATTGTTTATACCATTATACATTATTTGTATGTGTGCGTGTGTGTTATTAAATCGTAATCATTCATTCGTTTATTATAGTTCAACAATTTTAAAATTCGAATCGAAAAATTTACACATCATAAACTTAGTCATTTATTTCGATGTGGACTATTTAAGGGGAACAGAATAATGGCTGATTGATTATACGATGCCGTTCAAATGTGAATAGTAATTTTATACTAGCACATTTCGCGCTTTCATTTTACTTTTAAATTCGACACCATGTTATTTGCGTAAATCGAATGTATAATCTACATTCCAACAGATCGCAATTTAAAATGAATGTTATGTTTATTAAGACTAATAAAAGTTTTAGTTGAATTATATTTTAATCGCTCTATCTCAGAGAAATAGGATCTGATAATGTACATATTTTTTAGCTCTTATAAGCATTTAAATTGCATGTTATAGTGTTAAATTAAAACTAAGTTCTTAGTCCAGCAGTTTGAAATTTACAGTTAAACATTTATTTGTATTATAAACATTATCAAATAATTCTGACCTAACCTGACCTAACTTCTGTATGATGTAACGAAATTTATCCTAAATGGTTGATCCGATTTCAATGATTTTTTGTGAAAGATGAGCTTCAATTAAATTTTATTCATGGTGTTGCGATTAGAAATCAAATAAAATGGGGCAACTATTTAAAATACAATATATTTGCGAAATATTATCACAGAAAGGTATACTTAGTATTGAGTAGGACATATAATTAACGACGATAGAAGATATTATTAACAACGCCTATTACATTGAAGTCCTTTTAATATATCTTCAAACAGTCTTTCCCATATATTTTATTTATTTAAGTGATGCTGTCGATAATTTCTTTAAAAAAATCTTGCTCTTGTCAATTTAAAATAACTCGCTATCGTGTCTGTACATGTAATTTCAGAAACAATCTAAACTTTTCGTGAGGCGTTACAAAACAATTTTGGTACAAAAGAGAACATGGCTAATGCATTATGCGGTGAGAATTATGTCCGGATATGCATGCATGCAATATGCCCCTGAAAGTCGTGGCGAATTTTCGATCCGGGACATAAATTCGGTACGGCCATGTCGCCAGCAGGGCTGTCGTTATTTCTGGGTAATATATTTTCTAAACACAGGACGAGTAGACGGAACTCCTTGGTCTTTCCCATTTCAATTTACAGAAAAACAATTTAGTCTAGACAGCGTTTAGGAGAACAGCCAAAAGCAATATACTGGCATTCAAACATCCCACTCATCACGCTTATTTCAAAACCGTGATAGCTGTCCTGTAATTACTTGTTCTATGAACTTTTGTAATAAATATTGCGTAGAGCAAGCTTGCTAAAGATAGCTTCTAGGTAGGAGTACGATTGTGTGCCCTCCGGCAAATACTGAGAAGGGTACCTACTGACCTTGACTAGAATGCATCCAGAGGTAATACACCTACACCACACTTCAGCATGCTCTGCTATGCGTTGCTATTTTATAAATATACCTATTACTTTATTAGAAATTTGCTCCCTAGCTGGTAGGTACCTGAGATTAGCTCATACGAACTTATCAGTTTTGTATATAAAATACTCGGAGGAGCCTCTATTAATTTAAACACGTTCGTACATAAACATGTTAAAAATATGACGCGACATCAGAGACATAATTTCGTGAGCTGTCACGGGCCGTTAGCTGGTTCATTATAATTCAGCGTGGGCCCAGGCATCCCTGTTGCACAATGCATTTGATACGTGAGGCTTTTGTGATGTGCCGATTTGTCGCCGTTTTGCAGATCTCGTTATAGTTGTTTTGTTTTCAGTAATATAATGCGCTTGTTTTTTGTTTTTTTTTTTATTACGATCGTTGACCTAGCGACATTACGTGAAGGTTAATGACCACAAAGGTTACATTCATGTTTTGTTTTTAAAATTAAAAAGTGCTGTATATATATTTTTTTATAGTGCTCACACTTGACTATATTGTTTTATACTATGAATACTGTTATGCTAGTAAGTAACGCTAATTTTTTGTATAAAACAAGTGTCAACTTCAAAGTTAAGTTATTTACTGATCATTTTTGTGTACTTTCAACACAAGTACATCACAAGTCATGATTATTTCATAAAATAAAAAAGACCTATAAATAAGAATGATACTACTTTGATTATTGAGTGTTCAATTAAAATTATTTGATTCTCTAATTATTTTATAATCATAGCAATAAATTAATTAAACACTGTTTAAAGCTGGAGCGGAACATGTTCAAGGTAGCAAACGATGCAAACAATCGTATCTTATTTGAAATTATGTATTTGAACCGTGGGGTTAATAGTGCAACATACTTTAATAAAAGTAAACACCTCATATTGCCTCCGCCAGTGACAGGACTGGTTAATTTTTTGCCCAGCGGATCGGAATTGCGATTCAAAGGGGAAGCAAGCATTCTTGCCACCATTCCACGCGGTCATACTATGTATAGTAACTATTTTGAATTTTTATTTGTTTATTATTGTTACTTAATTTGATTAATTCTGTATAATGGTAAGTCATTTTTTAATGGCTCTGATTATAGCGTTTTATACATATTTATAAAAAACATAATATGAATTATTTTAGTAGATTAAACTGTGTAACATAAATTGTTGAAGTATTATCCATTGTTAAAAATATTTATGAGTAAGATCATCATGTTTTGAACTACAAATCACGAGTGAGCAAATCAAGCTGTCGACCGTTGCCGCGGGCTGCGGGTTTCGACTTCTTTAAACTTTTAACAGGCTATGAAAAGGGGTTATTTGAGGTCATTCGTCATTCGAAATTACGTGTAATTCGAGAGGCATCTTTAAACTTGAATGGTTTTAAAATCTATAGCAAGAAAGAGCTTTTGATGCCCAGACGTTAAATTAAAATGCCTTAAAAAATACCAAATGATTGAAATCAAATATGAATCCATAGATACAGACTATACATAATAAAAGTTATCTGAACCTATATATATATTTTTAATCTGTATTATTTAAATTTAATAAGTATGTATTATATGTCCGTATTAAATATAGGTTAAAAGATTACGACAACAAAAATATATTTCTACGCATGATGTCAATGTTTTTTTAAAAAAAAAGTAAAATAAATGGCATGTGAATGAGCACGTAGTGACCTTTTACGATACTACAGAACATATTTACATCGGTTTTAATGAATACCAATAAAGGAAAAGTTTATTTTAATGAAGACATACCTACATTTGAATGCGTTTCAAAAAACCTTTTTTATTTGTTAACGAGAATGATGAAAGATTAAGCGATTCGAATAAAATATTTCAATACAGCACCGAATATGAATGAAATCGATAATGTAATAGATTTTTCAAACGATAATATTAGCTTGTCATGCAACAGTTTTACTGCCTTTCGACTGCTGTTCCGATCCAATTTTTTTCACTGCAAACGTAATAAAAATGAATTATTGACGTTTGAAATGATAGAAAGCCTGCAATAATGATCGCGTTTGTTCGAATAATCGACCTATTCGTCTAAACTTATAATAAACTGTCAGAGGGTCGTGTTTGTTTTGTGAAATATCTTTTTAAAAAACTAATAACGTGAAACTTAGTTATTAATTTTTTTTGTATTCCCTAAATATCAGCCATATTGAAGTCTCTATCAAAGGGAAGCCAATAGCAGTCAGTTACTTTACTTTTACCATATTGTCATATTAATTGTATATTTCGAGACATTAAGACAATATTATATGCATTAAGTGTATGAGCCGCCCTTCAATTACACACAGCTGTTAAATGATTTCGGATCTTATTAGTAGGGTTTTGTGCTAACTTGTCTGGTTCAAGATCATCTGAACTCATAATAATATATTCTAGCGCCAAGCAGCAATACTTAGCACTGTTGTGTGGTTTGAAAGGTGTGCCAAAGTAACAATAGGTTCAAGGGACAAAATATAATTGTTTGAGGTATTTTACATTGATGATGTGAGAATGAATAAATTTTATACGGTACCAATGTTCTTAAGACACTTGTGACTACTTTCGAGTCTCCATCAGGTGGAACGATTACCCGTTTCTCATAATTAAAATGATTATGACTAATTTAAGACAAATAGGATCTGTTTCCACAGTTCTTGAAACGATTGATAATTGAATATGTAGCAGAATTTTATCAAAACCAAATTTACCTGTTTTTGAACCCACGATTATGTCCTATCCATTGAACCATTTCAGCTGTTTCAATAATAGATTTATTAAATGTTAATTCAGCTCCGTCATGCGATGTTTTTTCAACATCTGTTGATTGTAAATTGCTCCGTCTGTCTGTGGTAATGGCCCTCTTGTATTGCGTCGTATCACGTCATCGTGACTGAGAAATGCGGTGCACTCGTCGAGCGATTATCGCACTTACTTTTGTGTACGTCATTTCTGTTTGCTCTTTAAATGCGCAAACGTTGATACGTCTGAGGTAAACTGGTAAATTTTTGCTCTTTTTAAATTATTTACTTACTCGTATATTTTCAAGTGCGTTAATATCAATGTTTAGTTTTTGTTATTTCATTATTATTTTTGGATGGCCTCCGTGGTCGAGTAGTGCGTACACCGGTTTTCATGGGTTCCTGTCAATCTAGAAAAATATCATTAGTTTTCTATGTGTTGTCTTGGGTCTGGGTTTTTGTGGTACCGTCGTTACTTCTGATTTTCCATATCACATGTAAGTAGCTAGTAGTACATTGGGATCAGAGTAATGTACGTGATGTTGGCCAATATTTATTTGTAAGAACATTTTAGAATCATCGATATGGAAGTATACATTATGGGAAATAATTGAACTGGAATAACTAGGTTATCAAAACTTCTTCAAAGTGATCTGAGTACGTCCTTATTAGGTACTAACCTCCTTTTGCCGTATCATTATTGTTCTCTAATGAATCACTCATTATAGAACAATAATAATAATAATAGTTTGTTTTTTTTAATAATTGTTCGAAATGTCATATACTTTTTAAAAATAGAACGTTTCAGGCGCATTACTCGAATATCCGTAACGGGTGATGTTTATTGGTCAACAACGAAATCTAGATTTTACAAGGATTGTAATTAGCTGTGCCTTACGTGGCTTGCGCAATCCGAAGGTCCAAGGCGCACCTTTACTTTAAAAGTAGTCCAACATGTTTATGCATTTATTTAAATAAAGCAAAAAAATGCGATAATCACTATTGATTGATCAACTGCAAACGTATTCTCTCACATTCGTTAATTGATGATTTGCAATGCGACTTTAGGCTTTACTTTCGTTTATTTGTCACAGAAACATGTAATGCTTGCCGTGATAGCAAAGGCAACTTTTTCTTTATTTATATCCTTTTTACTTACAACATAAAAACAGCCCGTAAATTTCTCACTGCTGGGCTAAGGCCTCCTCTCCCTTTTGAGGAGAAGGTTTGGAACATATTCCACCACGCTGTTCCAGTGCGGGTTGGTGGAATACACATGTGGAAAATTTATGAAATTAGACACACGCCTCCTGATGTTTTACTTTCTCCGCCGAGGACGAGATGAACTATAAACACAAATTACTTATTGGAAGTTATTTATAGTTACAATTCGCAAAGATCGCCTATTCTGGTGATAATTATTAGCACTTTAAACATTTAAATACAATACCATTAATAATAATATCCTCAGATTTAGACATCGAAAGAGTCACGGTACCCAATTGTGGAGTATAGAAGGTTCGAACTTGCAAACTAGAACCTTCTGCAAAGACATCTTTGCAGGTTCTAGTCTACAAGTGTGTTCGCAAACACGATACTCCTCTCTATTCTTTCTAGTTCTCCATGAGAGCAATCCGACACAACTGGTGAGATCAGACGCAAAGCCAACGGTTTTACATTTCAAGGGAACTACTAAAAACTTTTTGGAATTATAAGTGTTATTGGCCTGACCATGCAATCGAACACACGTGAGCTCCAAGACTAGCCGCTAGACCAATAAGGCAGTCTATACATGTATAACATACATGTTACATTGAAATCTCCATTAAACCATTCCCAGATAAGTAAAGTATAAGTAATCTAGTTCTCGCTCTTGTTTTAGGAATTAGTTGACAGGTATTATTAATATGATACCTGTATAATATAGACTATATGTTATTCTTCATTTTCGTTAAATTTCATTACAATCAATTCAGTAGTTATTACGTCAAAAACCTATCCTTGCAAACAAAATTTCGTCTTTATAATATTAAGAAAGTAAGGATTGGTTATTAAATTAAACATATATAGCGACACGACCCGACTTCGCACGGATACTTGATTTGTATCGTTATATTATGAGAAAATTACTTAAAATAATTATAAATTGTAACCTATGGGTTATTCTGATGTATAACCTACATTACTGTAAAATCTCATCCACATCCGTTAAGAAGTTTATTCGTGAAAGAGTAACAAACATAGGTACATCCGCACAAACTCTCCCATTTATAACATAAGTAGGATAGGATTATAACAGGCATTATGATGCTTTCAATGTTATTAAACGTATATTAACAACCGACCATTTAAACTATACGAACTAAATTATAAACAAGAGTACAAATGAATTAAAAGTGTCAAAGTTCCAGACACAACTGAGCATAATGAAAGCTAATTAGGAGACCGCAATATCGTAGAGGCGGGGCGAGGCGTAGCGCCATTCAATTTGTAAATTAAAGAGGTCAACTCGATAGGAGAAAATGTCATTGGGACAGAGAAATAAAGGTCTAAGTCTCTCGTGATGTGGTGGAATATGTCGAAATGTCTAATTTAGATAAATTGGAACGGATAGATAACTTAGTTCAGTTATATAATTATTACCTGCTCTCCCAGCTACACTACACACAGCTGTAGGTTAAAATAAAGGACAATAATAATAAATATTATTCATAATATAATAGAAAGATATATCAGTAATAATTTATCGTAATAAGTGGTTTTTAAATAACGAAATAATCGAACTGTTAGCTGTTGGCCCCGGTGTCGCGTTTTTGTTTTTCCATCCTTGAGTTTCAAGCTTTATGCTAAACTAGCTGTGCCCTCGACTTCAACTAATCCTTATTGCATCAACTTTCTGTTTATGAAATTCCCGTCAACATCGGTCCACCCATTCCAGAGATTAGCCGGAACAAACAAACAGACAGACAAACAAAAAAAAAGGAAAAAAAAAATTTGGTTAGATTAGTAGATTCGTTAGGTTATTTTGTTTTTTATTGTATTATATAATTTATTATTACAAGTAGACGCTCAAATTTTAATATGAGTATAGCTTTTATCAAATACGGTTCAGTGGCCGTGAACAGACAGACATAGTTAATTTCGCATTTACAATTTTAGTATAGATTATTGTTGTATATAAAAACGATTTTTAACCCATTCAAAAAAAACTGTAACAAT